>NC_061862.1:5061892-5225972 GCF_907164915.1 Impatiens glandulifera | reverse complement strand
ATCCACCGGAAAGAACCGTAGATGTCTTTCAGCCCATCCCCATCAACACCGTTATTCCAGATCCCATTCTATCTCCGAGGCAAACCGAATCTTCGGGGAGCAAGGAGAACAAGTCAAACTCAAAGGAGGAGGCAGAGGCAAATGTTCACTCTGCAACCTCCAAGTCACCCAGTAAGCAAGCTGAAGAGGTATTAGCCGATGTGGGCTTGAATACCTCAGAAGCAATTCAGAATGTGGTCCAGGAGATCACAAGAGAAACCGAAGAGGACGATGTTTCAAGTCGTCGGAAGCCAGACAATCAGGTTGAAATACCTGATCAGACAGAAGTTCAACCGGTCGATGAGACGACCAAATCAACAGAAATTGCATCTCCGGCTCAGGAGGGAAATATTGAAGAACAGGAACCCTCCGTTTCCGCAGGAGGCAAGACAGCTCCAGAAGGACCTACTCCGATAAACAAAGGAAAAGGCATTCTTTTTGAAGAAACAACGGAAACCGGAACGGGCACGTTGCAAATCGACCCTCAAACTAAAGCCATAACCGGAGACGAGTTTCCATACACCATAGAGCAAGAAAATGAGCTATTTGAGGAATTTATTCAAGACATGAACAAAGGTGAAAGTGATGCGCTAGCTCCATACATCCTGTGGGTGAAGCTCAGATGCGAAACCAAGTTATCAGACATGGTTCCAGGCTTAAGCGGTAACAGACAGTGGGACAGGCTCGTCAAGCTAGAAGAAAGGGCACTCGAGCTAGCTAACACCAATCTAATCCAACCGGCGTTTAACAAAGCTCCGGTAATCCTTGAAAACGCTCGGTTACAGGCAATTGAGAATGCCTTTCAAGAAATCCAAGGAAAGACGCTAGAACCGATTGAAATGAAGATGGTCGAACGATTTCTTGGGGTACGTGAACAGCTTGTGCGAAATCTTGATCGTCTTGACATGCAATGGTGGAAAAGTTGCCAACGTCAATTCAACAATGCTGAGTTATATCAAAGTAAGCCTTTCTTTATAAGTGGTGAAACATCCGGAACCTCTGAAAACCTGGAACAAGAAGCCTCTCAACCGGTCAAAGCTCTGGACATAGATCAAATCAAGCAAGCAATGGTGGAAACAGCTGATTCATGCCTTGGGAATTTTAAAGCAGTAACCGACGAAAGAATTTCAGTGGCTGAAGATAAACTGTCAAATTCTCTACAAACCATGATGGACACGACCATGCAGACAACAGTTAAAGCCATGATTGCCGAGTCCGTCAAAGCCGCAACCGCTCCACTTTTGGACATGCTGCAAGAAATGACAATTCAAATCGGGGAAATGTCCAAGGTTCAAGTCAATTCAACCCAAACGTAAATCGAAAAGGATGCTGAAACCGCACAGAAATTGCAAGAAGAAGAGATTGAAAGAGAACGACTACAGAAGGAACTTAAAGATAAAGACCATGAGCTTGCCCAACAATGCAATGAAGAGGAGCAGGCTAACGTCCAGGAACCGATACTGGGTCAATCGTCCCACTCCATGAGTACAAGGAACAAGAACAAGAAGAAACGAAGTGCTGTTAAAAACGTGATGAAGCGGGCAGAGCAGAAAACAGCCGCACCGGTTGCGATAAATGCGGAACCGCTTGATGAGGAAGAAGAAGAAGATCCGGAGGAACTTAACAGGCGGAAGAGAAGGACAACCGGAGAATCCACAGCAACTCCAAGTTTCAGACCTTCGATTGTTCCACCTCCTCCACCACCAAAGCCAGTTTGCGCCAACTTCAACCTTAAGAATAAGGACACCGATCATTCAAGTGTATGGGCCGGTGTGCTGATCGATGCCGACAGACGTGCTAGAGAACACAGAGCAAGGCAAGAAGAAGAAAGAAGACGGTTGGAAAAAGAGCTGGAAAAAGAGCAACACAAGGGGGGACCATCCAAGCCCTAAACTCTATTTCTATAATTATTTTTGAACAATTATGTTTTACTGTGTTTCAGAACTTGGTTACTTTGCTCTCTCTTATGTTTTTCAGACATATTTTTCTTGTTTTTCAAACATATTTTTCTTAAAAACATTACTTATTTTTTCAAAACATACCTTTATCAAAAATCAAATTCATGTTTTTCAAACACGTTTCTCTCAAAGCAATTGAACTCATACTGTTAACCGGCCATATATTACAAGTTTTGAATATTTATTCTAAATAATCAAAAAGGGAGAAATTGATAGAAAAATTAAGAAAGTTAATTTTCTTAAAACCGGCCACACATTACAATTTTTGAATATTTATTCTAAATAATCAAAAAGGGAGAAATTGATAGAAAAATTAAGTAGATTAATTTTAGAACCGGCCAGATAAACTAAACAGATATTAATTTTCATGTGCAGGTACTTAAAAAACCGGAACCGGTTGAGGCATCAAAAACCGGTTGCTACTACTTCAAAGAAACCAGCCTCAAGTGATCAAGTTAAAAGATCACAGGAACCGGTTTCACTTTCTCAAAGCGACCGGTTAACGAAGAACAAAAGATTACATTCCAACCGGATCATAATGCACAAGACACAGAAACCGGATAGTACAGATCAAAAGTCAGAAGATTCAAATCTCAAGAGTGACGTACCATGACGGAAGAAACGTGTCTCGAAAGAATAAAAGAAGATCAGATCCGATCAGAAGCATGCGAGGAAAGCAATGATGCTTTGTTGATCCGATGCTGACAGCCGGAAGCGGATGTTCAACACGTGTATCAATCTGAAAACCGGCTATGTCATCATATGCTCAGAGTCACCTGCATGAATGCCAGGTGTTGAGGAAGTTGAAGCGTGCAAGCAACCTTTCTGCAAACAGGCGTGCTAATGATCGACCAATCCGCAAGAGAGAGAAGAAAGTAACCGTTGGCTATTTTCAGCTATAAAAGGAAGACGGATCGTCTTCATTCAATGCAGTTCGGTACTTGTAGTTGTGAGCATCATAAATTCTGAAAGTGATAAAGCATTAAATTCTAGAGAGATAAAGTCCTGTATTCTAAAACCGGTGTGTTTAAAACCGGAAGCCTTCTGTGTGTGTTTGTATTGAGCTGTTGTATTACATCAAAGTGTGAGTTTGGTGTAACCGGCGAGTAGCGAAGTTGGGCTCGACCGGAAGTGTAATTGTAACTCTAAAGAGTTAGTGGAGATCCTTCTCATAACCTGAGAAGAAGGGGTGACGTAGGAGGGTTTGCTCCGAACATCCATAAACAAATTTCTTGTCTCGTGTTCTTTTCTTTGCTTTCATTTCTCACTCACTTAACCTTAACCTCAAAAACAATCATACTCCTAAAACCGGTCACTCATATCCATAAAACCTACTCCTTCTAAAACATCATCTAAAAGTCGCATTCGTTGCTTCAACCTGAAACAGACATTTCCGCCCTTGAACCCGGTTCAAGAGTCTGTGACAGGTTGTGCAGTGCTGAGAAAGGTTTTAGTCTCTAACCGGACTATCACCAAAAAGTGTGTGTTGTAAGCGGCCACCCTTACCGAAACCGGAAAACACCCCGGTCCTCCAAGGGCGTCCCCGATCCTAACAGAAGCTGTTGTGCACAACTCCTCTGGATCCAACATCAACTAAGGGATTTCGGAATAGAAGCCAAGGAGTCTCCAATCTTTTGTGACAACACCAGCGCCATAGCAATTACATACAATCCGGTGTTGCACTCAAGAACAAAGCATATCGACATCCGACACCATTTCATCCGGGAGCATGTTCAGGAGAAACACATCCGGCTGGAATATGTCTCGACCGAGCAACAAGTAGCGGATATATTTACAAAACCGCTACAGAAAGCTAAGTTCTCTCACTTTCGAAATATTTTGGGACTTACTAATCTTAATCAATTGATATAATAATCATGTATGCATGTAAGAAACCGGGATATGTGTTTAGGGAGAAGCTATCGCTTCTCAAACCATATTCAAATAGGCCATTAATAAATCAAATATGCTAACCGAGAGGAAGTCTCCGGTTATGCCTGATTACTTCATTAATTTCGAATCAAATGTATGTTTACTATACGGTTAAAATAACCGGGATGAAGTGGATAAGACAAATCCAAAGTTGAACAAATGTTGACATTAATCAACTTTTCTTCACAAACGGAAATATCCTACTAAAACCGGTTATGGAAAACCGCTTAGTACAAATGCATTCTGGTCTGATGGAATGAACTTTTTCGGTTAACCTGGGATGACTGACTGAGTTTTCATGCATATTTTGAAAAATGAAGCCTGTAATTAATAAAAACAAGTCTACCACAATCGAGATGACGACATGTGTCCATCATCAAGAGAGGGAGACTCACATCTTGTCAATAGATATCTTTCATCATTGCTATCTTGGTAATAATTAGATTTACCTTGGAAATAAACTATAGTTACTTCAACAAGTTAAGTCTATTAAGTAGCTGATGACATCATCAAGCATGCTTAAAACCTCATTAATACCAGCCGAACCCCGGGCTATATAAACCAACTACAATCCTTCACAAAACTTCACAAGATCACTATTCACAAGTTTCATTCTTGAGATAAACCCTCTCTCTCAAGAACATGAACACCAACTCCATAGCAAAGAAAATCCTATTGGCAGATTTTAATTCAATCTACCAATATGAAGATCACGAAGTCAAGGAAATGTTCTTAGCCATAGAAAGAAGCGGGCTAAGAAGTTTCCTTAAGAACATATTCATTCTTGACTACCTAGTAGTCGAAGAACTCTTCCAAACCGGAAAGGAAGTGCACCGAGATATCATCGTTGCACAAGTTTACGGTCAAAAATTTCTATTCAGCGAGACGGATTTCGCTGTATATTGCGGTTTGCCCAATGAAGGGGTAACCGACCTAACATACTCCCCGGTGACAATGGAAGAGATGTGTCACCGGTTCTCAGGATCTGACATCCCGGTTAAACCCTGGGGTGCCAAAAGTCAACTTTCTCATAAGTACCAGCTTCTCTGCGAGATTCTGGGAAAATCTGTCTTGTGCATAGAGAAAAGTTACTATTACACCCAAAGGGTCTTCGAGATGATGATCGCTGTAACGGTTGGGACACCGGTTAACTAGTCCTGGATCATCTTCAGTAACCTGAAGAAGATGCTCCTTTCCAATAAAACCGGCTACGCTCCTCAGCTGAGCGGCTTCTGTGCAAGTCTGGACATCCACTCCGGACCCTTCGTCACTCTTCATCCAAGGCATGTGCTCACCAAGGAAAGAGTACAAGAGATGATCGACCGGTGGGAAGCTGTCAAAGCCAGAAGAAATCAAGCGGCTGAGTCATCAAACGTCTAACCTGTCCTTTTCTCTATTTTCATCTCTTTTCACAAAACCGCTAATTTTGCTGTACTACCGGTCTTGTACCTCAATTAATGAATCAGATTTCCTTCCTCTTTCAAGTCAAAATCTAAAATATTCAATGTGCCATATCAAAACAAAATCATATCACTCTTGGAAACACAAATTCTCATTATCAAAAAGCATGCCTAACTGGACTAGACAAGACATGCCTTTATTCTCTTGGAAAATCACAAAGACATTAATGACTAGACATAAATGGCTAGATTTTTCAAATCTTCTCATTAAATGCTCTCAACCATTCCAAGCTATAAAAGGGGACTCAATCTTTCATTTTTCAAAACACGCCTCCAAGCATTCATTCTCTCTAAAATTTGAAAGTTAAGACAAATCCTTTCTCAAACCTCCATCATCATGTCTGCCGAACTAAGAAACACCCTTATCATCGACTTTGAGGATATCAAGGATATCGCCTATTATGATTGCATTTTTCAGCATATCATAGATTCTGGGCTGCAAGGTTTCCTTAAGGGTTCAGACACCATCCTCTTAGAGGAGGTGTGTGAATTCTTCAACAATGGTAATATTTTAGATGATGGAAGCATCCGCACCATCGTCGACGGCCAATTCTTCCAGTTTACCGAGGAGGAATTCGCCACCTTCTTTCACCTTCCGACCGAAGGTTTTTCTGATTTTCCAACGCCGTTCCTACCGGCTAAGGAAACATTTTTCAAGATTTTCTCTTCTTCCTATACTCCGATCAAGGACTTTGGGAAGAAAGAAAATCTCGCTCCTCACTACCAACTCTTTCATGATTTGGTCCAAAGGTCTATCATCGGCCGGATGCCGAACCAGAACTACAGCCGGGAGGCATTCGACATTATGCTAGCCATCATTCGCAACTCCTCCATTAACTGGGCATCCTACCTCTACAACAAATTGAAGCAGCTCATGACCGCTGCAAGAGGAAGGATCAGTTACGCTCCTCAAATCACCCGGTTTCTGATGTCCAAGCGTCGCAACCTTGGAACCGGTGTTTCGGTTGGACCTTCCAACACCATCACCATACTCATGATTCATAGGTGGTTATCAAGAATTGAGGAACGGTTTCCTCAAAACACCATTGAAAAATGGTATGAAAGGAGGATGGAAGGAGGATGGTTCACAGAAGACTAAATTCTTTTTCTTTTTATTCTCCGGTTTCTGGTCATTTTGTTGTACGACCAAAACCGCTCAATGTTCAATGTTCTTATTAATGAAATAGTTAATCTTCAAAAGTCTCCGGTTTCTCTTTGTCATATCCTTCCTTCCGGTTTTCCAAACTTATACAAAAACTTAAAGTTAACTTAAAAAACATCCGGTTAACAAAGACTTCAAGTGAAACCGGAACTTCGAGCAAAAGTGAAAATTTGAAAAATATTAACCGCCCACGGTTTTACCCCCCAAAATTACCGCCCATTGAATTTCCGCCTTTCCCGCCGAAAGTTACGGCAGTAACTTTTGGAGGGAAAATTGGCGCCAAAAGCATCAAATCGACGGTTCATCTTCAAACCGCTCAGAACCGCCATGTATATAAGTTCATATCATCCTATTCAACACTTGTGCTTTCTCTCTCTACAAATCTTCAAATCTTCAAAACTTTCATCTCTCCAATCTCCATCGATCTTCATATCTTTTTCACAAAATCATCATGGATCTAACCAAAGCTCCATTCCAATGGATGTTACAAGTGGATTTCACGGATATTGAAGAACATGCCGAAGACAAGAACAAGACTGTTCTTCAACTTCTGAGGGATTCTGGGCTGGAAAAATTTCTGTCTGGCCCGTTCATCATCTATCCGGCGGCAGTGACGGAGTTCTTGGCGACGGCGACACTGTCGAAGAGGAAGGTCTCGGCGACTGTCAACAGGAAGGCCATTGTCATCACCGAAGAGCTTTTTGCTGAAGCTCTCGGTTTGCCCAACACAGGTTCGGACCTAAAGATTGACTTAACCGATGCAGAATCAAATGCTGCCCGGTTGGTGGTATCTTTCTCAGGTCAGGATCTGGTGATCCACAACAGCCGGAGGAATAAGCTCAAACCAGAATACAGATGGCTGTTGACTGTCATCGCCCGCTCACTTCAGGGAAGAAGAGGCAACTTTGACAACCTAACGAAACTGAAACTCAGAATGCTGTTAGCTATTGTCCGCTGTGACAAGGTGGACTGGGGATACGTTATTTACGAAGAATTCTGCCAGATGGTGATAAAGAAAGATGGCCGGGTGCAGGCCTTTGCTATGCAAATCGTTAAAATCCTTGAGTTCCTCAATGTGGAACTAGGTGAAGGCAAACCGCTTCCGATCTCCACTATTCTTGATTCAGAGTCCATGATCGAAAAACCGGAGAAGACGATCAAACCTAAATCCTCAAGGACAAAATCATTCAAGGGATCCAGTTCCTCAGTTCCGGCTGAAGAAGAAACCAGACAGAAGAAACCGTCAAGAAAAACGGTCGAAGCCGAAGCCCCACCAGAACCAAAGAGGAGGAAGAAGGTAGCTGCGAAGAAAAGTTCAAAGAAACCGGCGGACTCCGAGAAAACGCTTTCCTCGGACAATCCACCAGAAAGAACCGCAGACGTCTTTCAACCTATTCCCATCAACACCGTCATTCCTACCCCCGTTCCATCTCATTCTCCAAGGCAAACCGAATCCTCGGGGAGCCAAGTAAACCAGTTGAAGCAGAGGTAACCATTCACTCTGAAACCTCCAAATCACCAAGTAAACGAGTTGAAGAGGTATTAGTCAATGTGGGCTTGAATACCTCAGAAGCAATTGATAATGTGGTCCAAGAGATCACAAAGGAAACCGAAGAGGACGATGTTTCAAGTCGTCGGAAGCCAGTTGATCAGGTTATGATACCTGATCAGACAGAAGTTCAACCGGTCGAAGAGGCAGCCAATACAACAGAGATTACACCTCCGGCTCAGGAGGGAAATTTTGAAGAACAGGAACCTTCCGGTTACGCAGGGGGCAAGACAGCCTCAAAAATCCAACCAGCCACAACACCTGAAGGTTCCACTCAAGTAAACAAAGGCAAAGGGGTCCTTATTGAAGATTCAACCGCAACCGGACAAGGTACGCTGCAAACCGGTCCTCAACAAGAAGCCATAACCGGAGACGAGGTTCCATACACCGTAGAGGAAGAAGATGAGATCTTCGAGGAACTTATTCGAGACATGAACAAAGGTGCGAGTGATGCGTTAGCTCCATACCTCTTGTGCGTGAAGCTCAGATGTGAAACGAAATTATCCGACATGGCTCCAGGTCTGAGCGGTAATAAGCATTGGGACAAGCTCATCAAGCTGGAAGAGAGGGCACTTCAGTTAGCTAACACCAACCTCATTCAACCTGCTTTTAGCAAAACAACAGTTATCCTTGAAAACGCTCGGTTACAGGCAGTGGAGAATGCCTTTCAAGAAACTAAAGGATCGACGTTAAACACGATTGAAATGAGGATGGCCGAACGGTTTATTGCGGTGCGAGAACAACTTGTACAAAATCTTGATCGTTTTGACATGCAGTGGAGGAAAGGTTGCCAACGCCAACTCCACAATGCCGACTCATATCAAAGTAAGCCATTCTATATAGGCGGAGAGACATCTGGAACCACTGAAAACCTGGAACAAGAATCTTCTCAACCAGTCAAAGCTCTGGAAATTGATCAAATCAAGCAAGCGGTGGCTGAAACAGTTGACTCATGCCTTGGAAATTTTAAAACCGTAACCGACGAAAGAATTGCAACGGCTGAAGATAACCTGTCAAACTCTATAAAAACCATGATGGACACAGCTATGCAGACTTAAGTTAAAACCATGATTGCCGAGTCCGTCCAAGCCGCAACCGCTCCATTGCTAGACATGCTGCAGGCAATGGCCATCCAAATTGAAGACATGTCCAAAGCTCAGGTCAGTACAACTCAAACACAAATAGAATCGGACGCTGAAACCGCCAAGAAACTACAAGAGGAAGAAATTGAAAGGGTCCGGTTGCAGAAGGAGACTGAAGAAAGAGATTTTGAACTCGCTCAAAAGTTTACCGAGGAGGAACAGGCCAACATCCAGGAACTTCCACTGGTTCAATCGTCCCACTCAATGGATACACGGAACAAGAAGAAACGAAGCGCAGTTAAGAATGTGATCAAGCGGGCAGAACAAAAAGCAGTTGTACCGGTCGTGATAAATGCGCAACCGCTTGATGAAGAAGAAGAAGATGCTGAGAAACTTAACCGGCGAAAGAGAATGGCAACCACAAGCTCACCCTCAACTCCAAGCTTTAGACCTTCTAATGCTCACCGCCTCCACCACCAAAACCTGTTTGCGCCAATTTTGGGTTCAAGAAAAGGGGTACCGGCCACTCAAGTGTATGGGCCGGAGTGCTGATCGATGCTGAACGTTGTGATAGAGAATGGAAGGCAAAAGAAGACGAGGAAAGAAGACGATTGGAGAAGGAACTTGAAAAAGAAAAAGAGCTTCACAAGGGGGGATCATCCAAGCCCTAAATCTCTCCTTATTTACTTCAAAAACAATTATGTCTAATCATGTTCTTGAACTTGGTTACTGTACTACACTTTTCTGACGGTTTTCACATATTTGCTAAATTAAACTCATGCTTTTGAAACATTGTCTTCAAAAATTAAACTCATGCTTTTGAAACATTTTCTTCAAAAATTAAACTCATTCTTTTGAAACATCTTCTTCAAAAACAATCGAACACATGCTTTTTAAACCGGCCACACATTACAAGTTTTGAATATTTATTCTAAATAATCAAAAAGGGAGAAATTGATAGAAAAATTAAGTAAGTTAATTTTAAACCGGCCACACATTACAAGTTTTGAATATTTATTCTAAATAATCAAAAAGGGAGAAATTGATAGAAAAATTAAGTAAGTTAATTTTGTGGAACCGGCCAGACGAACTAAACAGTTGTCAACTTTCATGTGCAGGTACAGATCAAAACCGTATGAACCGGTTGGGGGCATCAAAAACCGATTGCTGTTATACTTCAAAGAAACCAGTCTCAAGTAATCAAGTTAAAGATCAGAGGAACCGGTTTCACTTTCTCAAGCGACCGGTTAGCCAAGACATAAACTTACATACCAACCGGATAATACAGCACAAGACACAAAAACCGAAAAATTCAAACTTCAAGAGTGACATACCATGACGAAAGAAACGTGTCTTGAAAGAATAAAAGAAGATCAGATCCGATCGAAAGCATGCGAGGAAAGCAATGATGCTTTATTGATCCGAAGTTGACAACCAGAGGTGCATGCCCAACACGTGTCCAAATCTGAAAACCGGCTACGTCATCTTCTGCTCAGAGCTGCCTGCATGAATGCCAGGTGTTGAGGAAAATGAAGCGTGCAAGCAACCTTTCTGCATCAGGCGTGATAATGATCAACCAATCCGCAGGAGAGAGAAGAAAGTAACCTTTGGGTACTTTCAGCTATAAAAGGAAGATCAAACGTCTTCATTAAATGCATCATCAGTTCTGAAAGTTGTACATTACAAATTACGAAAAGCATTAAGTTCTAGAGAGATAAAGTCCTATACTGTAAAACCGGTGTGTCTAAAACCGGAGGCTTTTTGTGTGTTGTTGTGTAGAGTTGTTGTATTACATCAAAGTGTGAGTTTGGTGTAACCGGCGAGTAGCGAAGTTGGGCTCGACCGGAGGTACTGTTGTTAACTATAAAAGTTAGTGGAGATCCTTCTCATAACCTGAGAAGAAGGGGTGACGTAGGAGGGTTTGCTCCGAACATCCATAAACAAATCCTTGTCTCGTGTTCTTTCTTTCGCTTTCATTTCTTGCTTACTTAACTTAAACCTCAAACCAATCATACTCCTAAAACCGGTCACTCATATCCAAAAACCAACTCCTTCTAAAGCATCATCTAAAGTCGCATAAGTTGCTTCAACCTGAAACAGACATTTCCGCCCTTAAACCCGGTTCAAGAGTCTGTGACAGATTGTGTAGTGCTGAGAACGGTTTTAGTCTCTAACCGGACTATCACCAAAGTAGTGTGTGTGTTGTAAGCGGCCACCCTTCCTAGAAACCGGAAACACCCCGGTCCTCCAAGGGCGTCCCCGATCCTAACACAATCTAATGCTCTAAACAAATACATCAATTCCATCATGTTTATATGGTCCATGATGATTTAATGATAAGAAACAAATTCTTACAAACTAATCAAATTTATTAATCTTACACACACAAAAAGAAAGAAAAAAACTAATAAACTTATTGATCTTAGAATGTTCTAGAATTGTACTTAGAAAGCTAGAAACTTGTGTTATTATTTTTGTGGTACAAAATTTGTGTTTCTTGTGTCGAGGAAGAAGTCACCTCCTTTTCCCTAAACGCGAGGTCAACTCTAATGCGCTCGAGTAATATGTCTGCATTTGCCTTTGAGTTCTCCTCCTTTTCATGCACGATTTCATTAAGCATTGCGGCCACATCTTTCATGGCAGGTCTCTCCTCCGGAGATGAACTTACGCATAATAAACCAATCCCTAAAGCTTGCATCATTTCGGATTCTAATCGACCCAATAAGCTCGTGTCAAGAACTTCCATCCCTCCTTTTTTTAACCTCACCCAATCAACCAAATGGAGCCCATTTGGAATGGTTGGATCTATTGGTTGCTTTCCCGTCAACACTTCTAGTATGACCACTCCATAGCTGTAAACCATAGCTGTAAATGTCGCTCTTTAGCCTCTTTTCAGTTATCTTCATCGTATAGACATACTCTAAAGACATATTGGATTGAGCATAAATAAAATTAACTTTTGAAATAATCAAGGTTGTCAAAGTAAAATAAATCATTATTAAAAAACCTAACCTGGTGCTATGTATCCATAGGACCCGGCAACCATATTTGAGGACCGACCAAAACCAACATCATTGACTAGCTTGGCTAAGCCAAAATCAGCAATGTAAGGCTCATATTCAAGACCGATAATTATATTATTAGCCTTAATGTCCCTATGGACTATCGGTGGTACACAATCATGGTGCAAGTAAGCGAGCCCTTGAGCCGCGCCTAAAAGGATTTTGTATCTTAACTCCCATTCCAAAGGGCGGTTGCGATTGCACCTTTCATGTAAGAGGCTTCCCAAACTTCCATTAGCCATGTAATCGTACATGAGCAATCTCGTGTTTCGGTTCCAACAACAACCTAGGAATCTTACAATGTTCTTGTGGCGAATCGAGCCGAGCGTTCTAACCTCAGCCGAGAACGAGTCGCGAACAACCGCACAACTCTCTTGACTACACCCGTACGACGTGGACCATAGCTTCTTAACGGCGATAACATCCCCATTTTCCATATTAGCTCGATAAACAACCCCCGAACTTCCACGACCAATGACATTCGTTTCCACTAGACATCGAAGAACTTGATCGACCGAAAAGTTCAGTTTCTAGAACGGAGTGAATTGCCAAGGTCACGGGTCGTTAGTTTCCGACCCGACCCGTGGCCAGAGTTTAACCTTCTTTTTACCCTAATCACGGCCATTAATCCAATAATTACCATAGTCATTATCAAAGCAATTAGAAAACCAATAGCCAACTTAATTCTCCTCGACCGATGGCTTCCGGTCTTGGAAACATCGCTGAAGAAACAAGAACCGTGGCTAACCGAGCATAACCCATCGTTTCCAGCAAAGTCCGAACGCGATAGCTGCCGGAAAAGCTTGTTATCGGGAAGATAGCCGGAGAAATTATTATACGAAATATTTAGAGAAACGAGATTTTCAAGATCGGAAAGAGGATTCAAATCCCCTTCAAGATTGTTATGGGATAGGTCGAGAATGGAAAGTTTGTTGAGCGATGAGATTTGATTTGGGATCGGTCCGATTAGGCGATTGAAGCTAAGGTTGAGAGCGATCTCGAGAGCTTCGATTTTACACAATTCGATTGGGATATTACCGTTGAGTTGATTGCAGCTGAGATCAAGTAACTGGAGGCTAGAACAGAGTCCAAGCGATGAAGGAATTGAACCAGAGAATGAATTGCAGCTTAAGATGAGCTTATTAAGCGAAATAAGACGACCAAAGCTAGCAGGAATTGGACCTGTAAATTGATTATTTGAAATGTCCAAAACTTGTAGACTTGACAAAGATGAAAGAGATTTAGGCAAGATGCTTTCAAATGTATTAAAACTAATGTTGACCATTTGAAGCTCTAAACAATTCCCGATTTCATCTGGTACCGACCCAGATAACCTATTGCCGGACAAATCAAGAAAGTTCAAACTTGTTAAAAACCCAATTTGATTTGGAATCTGACCGGATATCCGGTTACTCCCAAGTCTCAAATATTCGATTCAATCTTTCTCGTCTATATTCCTTTTCTTCTATCGTAATTCTCCCCCCTTGCCTGGAGTTTGTTTACATTTAATATTTTTTAGAATGAAGAGTCAATTGATTGGTTCTAATAGTAGTGTCATCCAAACATCTTCTACCTGTAAGTACGGGAAATTGGACGAAATGACCATGAAGAAAGGGCTATTTGCCTCCGTGGTCACCAGATAATTAAAATTGATCTGATGACCACTTTATTTTTTTTGGACAAAAATACATTTTTCGCGTAACGCGAAGGGATTTCGCGTAACGCGAAGGGATTTCGCGTAACGCGAAGGGATTTTGCGTTTCGCGAAGGGAGTTTTTTTATATAAATACTTAAAACTTTTTATTTCGGCATTTTCTTTCTCCCACTTCTCTCTCTTCTCTCTCCCCTCTCTTTCCTCTCTTCTCTTGACGGCGGTGGCACGGCGTCGGCACGACGAAACCCTAAACCAAAACCTATACGAACACATTATACAGATCGACGACGAAAACTCGTTCTAATATCAGGTGATTGGATCGATTTATGTTATTATTTCCATTGTGTTCATCTTTAAACCCTAAATCATGAGATTTTTTTATTGTTTATCTTATTGTTCATCTTGGTTGTTCATCTTGTCGATGATATGTTTGCAGTTAATGATGCTCTGATTCGGTTTCATTTCAGGAAACATTAATTTAATTTTCACGACTTCACGTTTCGCGAAGGCCTTCACGTTTCGCGAAGGCCTTCACGTTTCGCGAAGGGCTTCACGTTTCGCGAAGGCCCAGACGGTCGATGAGCCCTAATTTGTAAGTCAAGAACTTCTTCAGGTCGGTCTCTCTCTCCCTCCCTCGATCCGAATTAAGAATCATGTGAATGCTTATTGAATCTTCTTCTTCTAATGATTCATCTTTGATCTCGCCTAGGTTATTTTCGGATTAATTTGTCTTATCATAATGTCTTCTTACTTGCAGCTTCAATCCCGTGCATTGCTAGTTAGGGCTAGCATTTCTGTACTAGGATCTAGTTGATTATTGAAGAATTCTATCTGTATTCGATCTAGATCATAACCTAATCTCCTTTGTAATGTGTTTTGTTGGTCTCTCTTTGGCAGAAGCAGAAGAAACAAGGTCAATTAGGGCTTGCAAGAGGAAGAAGATGGTGAAAGTATCTACCTTCTTTGGAATGACAGTGGGTGCCTTCGTCTTCTGGCAATCCATGCCTTAGTTGGAAAATAAATATTTTGAGACTTAGATTTGCGAGTTTGTGATGGGCGTTATTTTTCAACAATTTTAGGCTGTCATTTGACATTATATGAAAAATGTAGATAATGCTATATTTTGATATTATATGAAATTCAATCTTGAAATCCGACAGATTCGATTAGGATCTCATTTCCATTTCGGAAGATCTTCACACTTTTTAATATGTTTATTTTATTTTCTTTCACAATGGTTTATTTGTCGCATTTAAACGACTATTCATTTCATCGACCATCTAAATAATATATATAAATCAAAATCTATAGGACCCACCACAACGCTTTATTTGAAACTGATATTTGTTACATGCATCTTTAACAGAAATCACAATTCAATAAGAAAATTGTCTAAAATTTCAACAATGATTTTGTAAGTTATTGGAACATACTATATCTGTAAGAGTATACATCCTTTTCCTGAAGACTGTATATCTGTAAGAGTATACATCTTTTTCCTAAAGACTGTACTCCTAAAAGAATGAAACTAATATACAAAAGAAGTTATTTCCTTCCTCTCATGCTGGCTCTTCTAGCAACATCCCATGCCTTGAGAGGTGCAAGCTCACCGTCTTGAGATGCAAAGAAGGATTCGTAACCGGGTGAATCAAATGCAAAACATGTATGTTTAGATCCCTCTCGAGGAAGCCATGCCATTGCAAATCTCCTCGATTCCTCTGGATTGAGCTGGTAGTACCAACCTTATACTGCTACTAATATCCATTTCATTTGCATGCATTTCCTGAACCATCTGGTGATCATAAGGGAAGGTCAAACATCCTGACAGTTGAGTCAACACTTGTAGAACTGGAAATGGCTACAAATTTATAGATCACCAATGATGGGTAAACTTAAAACACAGCCAAGGCCACTACAACTCTCCATTTGAAGAAGTATTTCTTATTCTTCCTTGTACAATTTAGGGTACTGTTTTGAAAGAGATGCACTCACATCCTATTATAAAACACAAACAATTTACTTTTCCGGTTCACGATTATCCAAAATAAATAGAATCAGCCAGAGGCAAAGATATACCTTGTCAAAAAGTCCAAGAACTAAAACTGGTACTGAAGTGAAACGTGAAGCCCTTCGCGAAACGTGAAGCCCTTCACGAAACGTGAAGTCGTGAAAATTAAATTAATGTTTCCTGAAACGAAACCGAATCAGAGCATCATTAACTGCAAACATATCATCAACAAGATGAACAACCAAGATGAACAATAAGATGAACAATAAGATAAACAATAAAAAAATCTCATGATTTAGGGTTTAAAGATGAACACAATGGAAATAATAACATAAATTGATCCAATCACCTGATATTTGAACGAGTTTTCGTCGTCGATCTGTATAATGTGTTCGTTTAGGTTTTGGTTTAGGGTTTCGCCGTGCCGACGCCGTGCCACCGCCGTCAAGAGAAGAGAGGAAAGAGAGGGAAGAGAGAAGAGAGAGAAATGAGAGAAAGAAAATGCCGAAATAAAAATTTTAAGTATTTATATAAAAAAAACTCCCTTCGCGAAACGCGAAGTCCCTTCGCGTTACGCGAAAAGGGTATTTTTGTCCAAAAAAAATAAAGTGGTCATCAGATCAATTTCAATTATCTGGTGACCACGGAGGCAAATAGCCCTTTCTTCAGGGTCATTTCGTCCAATTTCCCGTAAGTACAAAGCTTAGACCATCCATTATTATTTCATAATAAACAAAGAGAATATGTATAAATGAATTATTCTGAAACACACTTAAATCATTTGATATTTAATCTATTTCACAAATTTAAAATCTCAATATTATAGAACCACTAATTAAGTGATGTTGTCTCATAATTTTCAAATTGTTTTTTGTGTTTAACCTCGGACAGCAAAATAGGCTTAACAAATTAATTATAAAAAACATAGATCAACTATTTTGAGAATATGTATAAATAAAATGAAGTATTCTCAAACATAGCGTTTCTTTAATTGCAAACTTAATTATATTTCTCAAAATAAATATCAAAAGCCATGAAAATCTCATAATTATAAAATTAACAATAGTAAAATTACCCAATTCCTTTTGAACTTTTCTTTGTGGTTTTATCCATAAGGGTCAATTAGTCTGAGAATATGCATAAATGCAATGAAGTATTCTCAAACATAGTGTTTCTTAAATTGCAAGTTTAATTATATTTCTCAAGTCACAAATCGAAAGCCATTTAATCTCATAACTAGACAACTAACATTAGTAAAATGCCCCAATTTCTTTTGAACTTTTTCTTTATGGTTTTATATATAAGAGTCAACTAGTCTGAGAATATGCATAAATGAAATGAAGTATTCTCAAACACAGTGTTTCTTAAATTTCAAGTTTGATTATATTTCTCAAGCCACAAATCGAAAGCCACGAAAATCTCATAACTAGACAACTAACATTAGTAAAATGCCCTAATTTTTTTTTAACTTTTTTTTTTGGTTTTATCCATAAAGGTTAACTAGTCTTCTCAAACATAGTGTTTTCTTTAATTGAAAACTTGATTATATTTCTCAAAATAAAAATCAAAAGCCACGAAAATCTCATAATTATACAATTAACATTAATAAAATGCCTCAATTCCTTTTTGGATAGATTCTGTGGCCACACTTGTGACTCCCAGATCGCTCGTCTGCAGAAATGAGTTAAAATCCCCCATGGCTCGTGATCCTTTCCCAAGAGAGAGGAAAGCCCTGCCCAGAGCGATTTCCGAGCCCGGCTCGCGTACACAAAAGTCATGAAAAAGCCATCACCATCACGCGTTGACCTTCATCCAAGGAAGGTAAGTTGTTGGGTACCTCTGCCACTGATTGGCTAGGCTTTACTACCAAACCTTGGACGAGAGTGTGCGTAGGCAGTAGAGCCGCCACCGTCGCCTCAGCTTTCCCGTTGGTTTGGCTCGGGGCCTCCGTCTGTCCTTCTGGCCCCCTTTTTTGTCTGAATTAGCTCCTTCGTTCTTCTTCCCCACTGCATGTCCTGCGTTTGTTGAGTCTTTGGAAACCCTAGCGGATTCAGCATTGCTTTTAGAGTCCGGGGCAGAGGTGATTTCGGTAAACCAATGCATGAGCTGAGGCTCCCATGTCCCGCTGACCTTCCAAAAAGTAAGGTCGTAAAACGGCTCATAGATAGTAAAAGTCGGGTCTCACATAAGCAGAGGGGGAGACACATTCATGAAAAGCGAGAAAGCGTCCCGTGGGGGACTGTATTCTATTAAATGTAATAGAAATTATTATTTTCGATGCGAAGAATAGCGTAGTCAAGTACCCAAAGGAATGAACTCTCTTTATCACTCCGCGGCATACCGAAAAAAGAGTAAAAGAAGAAAACAAAGTAGATTCTCTTTTATGACCAAAACTTTTCTTTGTGGTTTTATACATAAGGGTCAACTAGTATGAGAATATTCATAAATGAAATAAAGTATTCTCAAACATAGTTTTCTTTAATTGCAAACTTTATTATATTACTCAAGTCAAAAATCAAAAGCCACGAAAATCTCATAACTAGACAATTAACATTAGTATAATGCCCCCAATTCCTTTCCAACTTTTCTTTGTGGTTTTATCCATAAGGGTCGATTAGTCTGGGAATATGCATAAATGGAATGAAGTATTCTCAAACATAGTGTTTCTTAAATTACAATTTTAATTATATTTCTCAAGTTACAAATCAAAAGCCAATAAAATCTCATAACTTGACAACTAACATTAGTAAAATGCCCCAATTCCTTTAGAACTTTTCTTTGTGGTTTTATCCATAAGGGTCAACTATTATTAGAATATGCATAAATGAAATGAAGTATTCTCAAACATGGTGTTTCTTTAATTACAATCTTGATTATATAAAATCGAAAGCCACAAAAATATCATAACTAGACAACTAACATTAGTAAAATGCCTCAATTCCTTTTAAACTTTTCTTTATGATTTTATCCATAAAGGTCAACAAAATAGACTTATCAAATTATTTTTAAAAGACTAAAACAACTAGGTAAAAGAATATAAAAATATGAAGTATTCTCAAACACAGTTTTCAATCATTTGATACTTAAGCACAAAATCAAATACTATCGAGTCAACTTTTAAAGTTATATCGCCCCATGTTTTTTGAAATGATGTTTTTGTGTCTGTACTCCTTGCAAAGGACAAAACATAGATTTATAAAATTACTTTTCAAAAAGATAGACCAACTAGTCATAGGTAGAAATAAAGTATTCTCTAACATAATAAACTTCTATCATTTGAAACTTAATACTTCTCTAAACTTAATACTATAGAGCCAACCTTAATCAAATGATATCAACTCATATTATTCGAAATATTCTTTGCGTTTGTAATTACAACAAAAAAACAACAAATTAAGAATATAATATTAATTTTGAAAATAATAGATCAACTAGTCAAGAGAATAGGTAGAAATTATTCTCTAACATAATACTTCTATAATTTGAAACCTAATACCTCTAAGTCCAAAATTTCAAGCCATACAAATACCGATCACTATAAAACCAACATTTATAAGTGCGGTTTCATTCTATTTGAGATTTTATGTTTCTATACATGCGGGGCAACAAAATAGGTTTATCAAATTATTTTTAAGACTAAACAATTAAGAAAATATGCAGAAATAAAGTATTCTCAATAGTATTGTTTTAATAATTGATATTAAATAATTATTATTTTATCATTATATACTAATACTTTATTAAGTCATTTACCAAAAAAAAAATTATACCTTCTCAAAATCACCACCAATCATATTTCTTAAATAACCTGAATCCAAACAAGGCTTAAGAAATTAATAAATTAAATATTTTCTAGAATGGAAAAGAAATAATTTTATTAGTATTTTTTAAGATATTCTTATACATAGTTCTAATATGGAAGAACAACTAAGGCATATTGAGGATGTTTTAAACATTCTAAAAAACAGTCGTAAAGCGATCAAATGCTTATTAGGATTAAAGAAGTAGGAATATATAGGTCATTTCTTAGACATCAAAGCTTTCATGGGCAGGGTATTATCAAATATTCGTATGCAACTCAAGAAGGGTATGTCTAAATGGACTAAAAATGCAGAGAAGATATTTAAAACTTTGAAAGAGGCTCTAACCACCACTCTAATTTTATTAAAAACTTTGAAAGAGGCTCTAACTACCACTCCAATTTTATTATTACCTGATTTTTCAGGTTGATCTCAAACAACAGTTAAAAATCAAATTGACATGTTAAATAAAAAATTCAAGAACATCAACATCTAACCGAATCCAAAATTTTGTCACAAGACCGTAGTACTACAACAAGATAATGTGAAACAAGAACACTAAACTTAAAAACATCAATGTAGTCGCCATTTTTGAAAATTCTAACAGCAAATTGAATCAAGAAACATACATGTCAACAAAATCAAGGAAGAACTCAGAGGAGCGTCATCATCGACTTCAGCACAAAAAGAGAACGTAGATGGAGATGAAATATTTTGCCGACCAGATGAAAATCTAACAAACAACCAACTATAACAAAAGAGAGGTTTAAATTAGTAGGACTACAAACAACATGAAGCTTATTTTAAAGAATCCTAAAAGTGATCAAGACAAATTTGATAGAACTAATTCGACAAGGGTTAGGAGGGCAAACCAGTTTTTCGAAAATTTCACAATCGAAGATAGTGACTAGTTGAATTATGCTATATATTTTTTACGGACTGAGCTGGAACATGAGTTATTAATTATTTGATGAACCACACGGTTTCAACGTGGAGGGATGTATTCACGAATGAAGTTCTATTAACGTTTCAACAAATAACTCTATACTAAAAATTTTGGGGAAACTCAAGAAAAGGAAAGATCTTATTTTGATTGATAGTGGGAGTACTCATTCATTTATAGACGAAGGAAATGCACGCCAATTGGGTTGGGTTTTGACCTACGAGAAAATAATTCATTAGTAGTTACCATTTCAGATGAAGGTTCTTTATATAGGATCGTGCAAAGGAAAATTAATTTACACTCAAGGTATGGACACTCAAATTGTTGCAACATACTTTAGGGTTGATTGGATGAGAAAGATTAAACAAGTAAGCTGGAAGTATCCAAAGCAATGAATGAAGACAATGATCAATGATCAATTTGATGAGTGTGAGTCAATGAGCAAAAAGCTATTAAGAAAGTATTGGGTTGTTTCGTAGGACAAATATAGGACATAGAAATTAAGCAATCTTCATCGAATAGAACAAACCGATCATAGAAGAATAACCAGACTTGTCCATTTAAAAGTTAATTGAAAAGTACCTTACTATTTTCATAGAACCAAACCAGCTGCCTGCCTGCCTCCAATTCAAAAAAAAAATCAATTCAAAAAACTGACCATTCTAATAATCTCAAACGATTCCACCAAATCTGAGACTATACCTTTATCTCAATTCAGAAAAGGCTTTAGTAGAAGAGATAAAGAGGGTTGGGTTTATAAGAAACAACACATGTTTATTTGTTTATCCGATTATCCTAGTTAAGAATAAGGATGGAACATTGATATTTTGTGTAGACTACATACAACAAAATGATATCACAATCAAGGATAAGTACATTATATATGTAGTGAACGAGTTACTGGATGAGCTTCATGAAACAACGGTTTTCATCAACCTCGACTTATGTGTGGATTATCATCAAATAAGGGTCAGAGAAGAGAACATCCACAATACCGTTTTCAGAACTCATTCTAGACTGTATGAATTCAGAGTAATGACATTCGGATTATCATATTCAACTACAACAATCTAAGTATTAATAATTGAAATAATTTCGAGAATGGCCAAGAAAATGTATTATTAGTATTTTTATGATATTCTTATATATAGTTCTAATATGGAACTACATCTAAGGTATTTTGAGGAAGTTATGAAAATTCTAAAAAAAACAGTATATTGGTAAAGCAATGCTTATTTGGATTAAAAAAGCAGGAATATCTTGATCATTTCTTGGGCATCAAAGCACTAAGAGGCTTTCTTGGGCAGAGTATTATCGAAGATTCGTATGCAGGTTGGAACTATTAACAAATTATAACATGGTTTGACTCTAGAACAAATTTTATAACCATTATATGATTTTATAAGAAGACAATATCATAAAATATAAAAATAGGACCTATGCGAATAAATTATAACCATTCTTAATAGCAGCAACTGCATGGGATGACATTCGGGTATGCAAGACACATATATGAGAATCAAAACCAACTTACAACTTCTATAGTTTTATCGTAAAATTGAAATAGCACTACCTACTCCACAATAACAATAGAACATGCTTTTGATTTAATATGCAATTAAAATTGTGACATGGAAAATAAAAATCATTCATACAACAGAAATTTAAACATATCTGAGTTTTTTATTTTTAAAATTAACAAAGATCATCTTGTTATTGTAATCCACAATCTCCCTGGTGATAAATTGCCACTGCAACTCTCCCATTAAGGATTAATCCCAGAATAACCATTAAATACATAATTAATCTTTGTGTTTGTATCCGCAGAAAACAAAGTAGGCTTATCAAATTACTTTTGAAAAAGAGCAGAGAAAATAAAATGATTTTATTAATCTTAATATATTTCTCTAGTCCAAAACCACAAGCCATTAAAATCCATCCATTTAAAGTCAACATTAATAAAGTGATTTTTTTTAAACTTTTCAAAGTGCTTGTATCTTCATCGAACAAGAAAATAGGCTTATCAAATTACTTTAGATAATAAATTAAATAACCATGAAACTTGTAGAATTTAGAGTACCCTTAAATGTCTTTAGGATAAAATTTCAAGAAATTATTGTCTTGAATTTAATGCATCTTATTTAAATAACATGTGCGGCTAATTTCATATAACTTATTGTCCATAGTTTCTTGTGTCTTCTTATAATACAGATCTTGAACTCTATTAGATATTATATGTTTAACAAATTAGGTAAGATTGATTATTTGTTAGAAAGATTAGAGAAGTAAAAAAATATTGATTTAAGTTTTCCCCTTTCCAAGAGATGAATATTGCAGTATGAACTTAGTGTAGTACTTAAAATTCAAACAAATTATAACTATATAGAATGACGGCTATCCTGTAAAAGAGTGAGGCTTCTATAATGTTATAACCTAGAAGAGATGTGATCTAATTCTACGGGCGTGTTCTTACAAGAAAACTCTAAAAAAAAGCAACTAAAAAAAGGTTGGTCTCATCAACAATTCAAAATAATGGATTTCAAGTCATTCTTCCCAGTTTTTAGCAATAACTAAAGTGTACTTGATGAAATATTCATTTTCTCCAAAGTTATACCAGCATCTTGAGGAAGCATTTATGACAGGAATATGTATATCAGGATCATCATCTGGCTATCTCCTCATAGGACTAGATATTATCATCTTAAACTTACATAAACTCTGTAAAAGAGGAAACAAACAAGAACAGAGAGATGAAAGACGGGCGAAAAGAGCTGCCTCTATAAGTGAAGACAGTCTCGAAATGAAGCCAAGCAAAACATTGGGCCTTGTGAACGAGAGTGGTGTGATGATGTCTTCGTCGATAATCAGTATTTTAAGCTTGATTGTGAACGGTTTGAGATTCGAGGATTTGCTTTAGGCCAGGCAGAGCTGTTGGGGAGAGGAAACATGGAACCTTTTACACGATGACATGCGATGGCGGAATTGAGTTGGTGGTGAAGAGGGTGAAGGATTGGACAATCAAAGGTAACGACTTTAGAAAAAGAATTAAGAGATTGTGAGAGGTTAGGCATCCAAATGTGTTATCAGCCATGGAGCAAGAGTCTGAGACTTGAGCAATAGGCTGAACATGGCAGCCTCCATTGGAGATGTTCATTAGAAGAGAGCTTCACCGAGAAAGGGGCTTTAGTGGTAGAGATAAAGATGGTTGTGTTTATAAGAAATAGTACAAGTTTATTTGCTTCTCCGGTTATCCTAGTTAAGAAAAAAAGATGGAACATGGATGTTTTATGTAGACTACATACAACTAAATGAAATCACAATTAAGGATAACTAGATAAGTACCCTATACCTGTACTAGTGGAAGAGTTACTAAATGAGCTTCATGAAACAATGATTTTCATCAACCGCGACTTATGTGCGTATTATCATCAAATAATGGTAAGAGAAGATGACATTCACAAGACTTTTTTCAGAATGAGTGTATGAATTCAGAGTAATGACATTCGGATTATCAAATTCAACTGCAACATTCTAAGTATTAATAATTAAAATATTTTCGAGAATGACCAAGGAAAGGTATTATTAGTATTTTTATGATATTCTTATATACAGTTCTAATATGAAACTACATCTAAGATATTTTGAGTAAGTTATGAAAATTCTAAAAAAAACAGTCTATTGATAAATTGATCAAATTTCTTATTTAGATTAAAGAAGCAGAATATCTAGGTTATTTCTTGGGCATCAAAGCATTAAGAGGCTATCTTGGGTAGGGTATTATCGAAGATTCATATGCAGCTTGAAACTATTAACAAACCATTGAATGGTTTAACTCAAGAATGGTATGTTTAAATGGACTGAAGATGCAGAGAAGACATTTAAAACTTTGAAAAAGGCTCTAACCACCACTCCGGTAGTAGTATTACCCGATTTTTCGATTGATCTCAAAGTAGAAATAGATGCCAGCATTGGCGCAGTATTGATATAGAAAAGAATACCCATCGCGTATCTTAGCAAATCACTGGCTAAGATACATTATGATTCTCTACCTATGAGAAGAAACAATATTAATGGCATTATCTAAGTAAAACTTTCTCAAATGAGTAGAACATTATAATACAATTTGGGGATATTGATACAGAAACTAATTTTTATCCAAATGAAAAATCTCGATCATATCCAAAAAATAATATCAGCTTGCTCCAAAAAAAACCCTTAAACCAAATAATGTTTTGAGGTGCAATGAGGCGAACCTTCATCCATTTTCCGTCAAGAAAGAGTTTCATTGATCAACTAATTAAAGAAACATGATTATTGATTGACTCGAATACATTGATTGATCAAACAGGGTAAGAAAGTTTGGGAAATTAGGGTTTGTCTGAGCCATTAATTATTAGAAATGAAATGAGATGAGAAGAACTGACCGACCTGAGGATGATGTGGAAGGAACGGCCGTCGGGTGGTGGATTTCACTCTCCGATCACACTTCTCCTCTTAACTGGTGCAGAGCTCCGACCGACCGACCGAGAAGAGAGACGTGGAGGATTCAGTGGTGGAGGAGTGTATTGATACTTTTAATTCTGAATGGTAACATAATAAAGAAAACAAAAAGTTGAACATAAAGACTAATTTTGATAAAGAAACCACTTTCAGTAGTGAGAATACAAAAACAAGGCATAAATCTATATGAAAATTGACTAGTAAGGGTATGAACCTGAATTGGGGTATGAACCTGAATTGGACTTTTTTCGTGTAATCTTCATACTGGGTGGCAGATGTATCTTCCTCCATTGTTGCCCTTTTGCTTGGCTGATAGTACATAAAACCTAAACTGCAACTATGAACAGTGCACTCATAGATTCTCTTAGCGCAGCAGCAGGATATGAATATGAAAAAGTTACATTTGTCATTTTGGTAAAAAATCAGAAACAAAACATTCTCAAATGAAGCAGAACATTATACTACAATTTGGGGATATTGATGCAGAAACTAATTCTTATACCAAATGAAAAATCTCGATCATATCCAAAAAATAATATCAGTTTGCCCAAAAAAAAACCCTTAAACCAAATAATGTTTTGAGGTGCAATGGGGCGAACCTTCATCCATTTTCCGTCAAGAAAGAGTTTCATTGATCAACTAATTAAAGAAACATGATTATTGATTGACTCGAATACATTGATTGATCAAACAGGGTAAAAAGTTTGGGAAATTAGGGTTTGTCTGAGCCATTAATTATTAGAAATGAATTGAGATGAGAAGAATTGACCGACCTGAGGATGATTTGGAAGGAACGGTCGTCAGGTGGTGGATTTCACTCTCCGATCACACTTCTCCTCTTAACTGGCGCAGAGCTCCGACCGACCGAGAAGAGAGACACAGAGAATTCAGTGGTGGAGGAGTGTATTGATACTTTTAATTCTGAATGGTAACATAATAAAGAAAACAAAAAGTTGAACATAAAGATTAGTTTTGATAAAGAAACCACTTTCAGTAGTGAGAATACAAAACCAATGCATAAATCTATCTGAAAATTGACTAGTAAATAAAGGGTATGAACCTGAATTGGACTTTTTTCGTGTAATCTTCATACTGGGTGACAGATGTATCTTCCTCCATTATTTCCCTTTTTCTTGGCTGATAGTACATCAAACCCAGATTGCAACTATGAACAATGCACTCATAGGTTCTCTTAGCGCAACAGGATATGAATATGAAAAAAAAATACATTTGTCATTTTGGTAAAAAATTAGAAACAAAACATTCTCAAATGAAGCAGAACATTATACTACAATTTGGGGATATTGATGCAGAAACTAATTCTTATACCAAATGAAAAATCTCGATCATATCCAAAAAATAATATCAGTTTGCCAAAAAAAAACCCTTAAACCAAATAATGTTTTGAGGTGCAATGGGGCGAACCTTCATCCATTTTCCGTCAAGAAAGAGTTTCATTGATCAACTAATTAAAAAAACATGATTATTGATTGACTCGAATACATTGATTGATCAAACAGGGTAAAAAGTTTGGGAAATTAGGGTTTGTCTAAAACATTAATTATTAGAAATGTAATGAGAAGAACTGACCGACCTGAGGATGATTTGGAAGGAACGGTCGTCAGGTGGTGGATTTCACTCTCCGATCACACTCCTCTTAACTGGCGCAGAGCTCCGACCGACCGAATCCTTCAATTGGCTAAATGAAATGGAACATGTTTGATTTAGACAAATAAATTGAAAACAAAAGTGAAATAATACGCATATAAAATATAACAAATAAGTTTGAATCAAACTAAGCCTTATAGATGGAAACCCAAGCAATTGCAGGTTTTAGGAGTGAAAGAACAGAAACCAAAAGGCTTGTTTGGAAGATTACAATTAATGGCATAACAGCAAGAAGAAGGTAAACAATAACCGTCACCGTCGGCGCCGCAGCAATTGGACAAAGCACATAGCTGAAAGTTTCCTAATCTTCTTCTCTTACTACCATCGCTCATCATTTTCACCGCTATTTCCCCAATTTCCGGCACCATTGACGCCTTCATTTTCGGATACACCGATTTCTTCGTCAAACGACAGAATGTTTTCCTATTTAGATCTATTAGTTATTAAAGAAGAAGAATGTTAGGGATTGAGTGAATCTAGGAAGTGAAGTCACTTACATGTTTGAATTCGATGATTGATTTCGTTGGACAGAAGTAATACTGAAGTAAAGCTACATAAGAGGAGGAGCTGCAATAGGACATTCTTTTTCTCCTTCTTCTTCAATGGATGCTTCGGCTCAATAATTCTTGCAGAGACACGCGGAGGATTCGGTGGTGGATCCGATCGATCGATCAATCGATCATCCCTCGCTTTCTTGCTTTTCCTCTAATTGGCTTGGCGTGAACCTTGCGCAGAAGAAAAGAGAGATGGGCAGAGGACTCTGTATTTATACTTTTTTTTTATTTGTTTGAACCGCCTATAATTATCCGATTATTAATTCATTAAGTTTATTTAATTAAAGTCCGATTTATTTTTAAAATATATTTTATGCATTTATAATTTGTTCTATTATAATGAAATTTATAAAATACATATTAATTTCTTATTAATACATATTCAATTAATTTACAAATTCTAGTGGTTTACGGGTGGTGTATGTAAAGTTATTTTAAAACAAATTATAAAACTCATATTGTCAAATATTTAATTAAAACCCAACAACTAATTAATAATTAATACTTCATACTCTCATCGTGGGAATAGCTAAATAATTTGACAAAAAAACATAATATTACCAACTTATAAATTGGTTTAATCTAAATTACGTACATTTAATTAATTCAGTTTAAACTAACTTTAATATTTATTTTTTATTAAATTAGTTGAAAATCTTTTAGTTTAATTTATTCATACGAGCAAACAATATATTCTATAATATGAAAGGAGAATATATATATATATATATAAATGAATTTTCTCAAACACATAAATTTTATAATTTCAAACCGAATATTATTCTACACTATAAAACTAACCGATATTCTTCTCATTCTTTTTTAAATCAAGAATGCCTATATATCAATTTGTAATTGAAAGTTTTGATTTTTTGAATTTTCTTGTTTGATCGGGTTTAATCTGTTCTTAAGCTTGATTATATGATTTATTTATTTAGAATCATTATATATATCATGTATGAACTTTTTGTTGAAAGAGAATCGATCAAATCAACTTAAATATAGAATTTTGAAAATTGGAGTTTGAAAATTGGATTTTCAAAAAAAAATTGTTCTTGGTTTTAGTCTGGACTTTTTTTTTATCCAATTAGTTTATATACATGTTTTTTTATATGTTTGGATGATTTCCAAGTAACTATAACAATATTTTGATCATGTTTGATCAAATTGTGTTTTTGAATATTGATTTAATCTTAAAAAACTGTTTTAATATTTGAATGATGATTTTGTGTTAGTTGAGTTCAACTATATTCATCATTTCAAAGCTAATGGAATAAAAATGAGGCCTTGAAATGGTCTAATTTGAAAATTCCCAAAATTTGACATAAAAATAGTGTTTTGAAATTGATTTTTGTTAAGATCTCAAAATCTTGATTTATATTAAGGCTTTTGTTCTTCTTGGTCATATAAAATAACGGTATCTTACAGATCACGATTCAATGATATGAATCAAGAGTTATAATTTTCTGAAATTTTGACCAAAATATAAACACCACGGTCATAGGGATTTAGCCTAAGACCGGTAATCCTCGGTCATGTTCTTCATCCGCGACCGAGAAAACCTAGTCTCTAACCGAGGACCAAGAACGATTTTCTTCAACTCTGACCGAGGACTAGGACCGGTGTTCTTGAGGAAGGACCGAGCCCCATGACTGATTTCATTACATATGCACAAAAAGAATCCTTCTTGGATAAATGAAATTTACAAGCTACTTAACACATCACATTGTCTCTAAAAAATGTTTAGTAAAAATCCAATGGACCGGCTCTTACACGAGTTGCCCATAGTTGATCTGAATAATGCCTAGTATCTAGAAAATCTTAGAAAAAATAGATCTCTTATAGGAAAAAAGATTTAAAGAAATTAGTTAGTTATTAACATTTCTATGTGTCTATTGGAAAAGGTCGACTTAAAAGACCAAAAAAATCATAGATTCGATTTTCACCGGAAATACTTTGATTGGAAGCGAGGGACATGTTAGTGGTGTGTCATGATATTTCTCTATAATTCATAAAAAAAATAGATCTTTTATATATAAACATATATTTTGAGGGACGGTATTAGCTTCCTTGGAATTAAGAAGTATATGAATATAACGAATATCAGTTTCCTTCTTTGTATGGAAAATGAGGAGATCATCGACCATCTCTTTTGGGACTTCCCATTGTTTCCTTGTTTTGGAGCAAGGTATCCACATCAATGAATCTTCTTAGCTTCCTATAAAAATAGATTGATATCAAGAAATGACAATCATCAAGACAAAGAGCAATGACTTTAGTTCAAATATCTTCAAATGCTTCTTTGTAAATATTGTTTATCATATTTGGATGGAGAGGAACCACAAACATTTTCAAAAGATCAAAATGATGTGGAGTTTTTTTGGAATAAAATTATCTTTGATAGAAACTCACACATTCAAACATGGAGGCAAATTTCAACTTGTGAAAAAAAATGATTGATTTGTCAAAGATGGAGCATTGCATATGAAAAAATCACCATTACTTCTAATTTCAAGTCGTTCTATGCTTCGTTGTTTGTGTCAATCACTTTTGTTCTTATACCGGTTGTTTTTTTATTATTTTTTGATCTTGTTGGTCATTCATTTTTGGCAAAGACTTGTTCTATCTGAATCCTAAACTTTTGTAATCTTTTACCCTTTCTAGGTATTTTTTATTTAATGATATTATGTTGTTTATTAAAAAAAAATTTATTTAAGAAATTTTTTTATATAAATCAATATATACAATAATTTACTAAAATAGTGTTGGAAGAAGAATGAGAACTTCTAGAAATAAATCATCTTCAATGTTAACAAAATCTATTAGGTAGAGATTTGATTGTTTCTATTAAATCTATAATGTAGGAAGAGATTGACCAAAAAAATTATTTACAAAATCTAATTAGAGAATATTAAATGTATGATTTAAATATATTGGTTGTATCAACAAGCACCAGTGGTCTAGTGGTAGAATAGTACCCTGCCACGGTATAGACCCGGGTTCAATTCACGTCTGGTGCATTTATATGGAAAAATTATGATGAAATTGACTTCTATCGGCTGATTTGGGTCTACCATACATCATCTTCTTGGATGAAAGTGAAGCTTACTGAGTTCTTCCATTTCTTTTGTTAAAAGCACATACTTTTCTAGGACCACCATCTCCTTATGTTATAAGTTGTATTGTTATTTCCGTCTTGTTTCTATTGGCTTACTAGGGTTTTCCATGAGGCTAATGAGTTTTCCATTTTTTGTGTTAAATTGTTATACTTTCCTAAGACCACCATCTCCTTATGTTATAAGTTGCATTGTTATTGCCTTCTTGTTTCTATTGGCTTAATAGGTAGGGTCTGCCATACATCATCTAATTAAGATGATAAATGAGAGTTTCCATTTTTTGTGTTAAAAAAACATAGTTTCCTAGGACCACCCTCTCCTTGTGTTATAATTTGTTTTGTTATTGCCTTCTGGTTATATATTGTTTTTGTACCTATGTATATACATATTTTTATCCAATTTCAAAATAATCAACATAACTCAATATCTAAGCATCTCTAAGCATTTGAACTTGAAAATGTATAAAATATACTTGATAAGAAGACCATAGTAACTAGAAATCACAAATATTTGTGTCCACTTACATTTATTCATAATCTATTCACGCATTACAGTTTGGTTTAGGAGGAAAGTGTGTTTTTAAAAAATAAAATAGACAAACTCAGGTGACTTGGTATTATTCTACCACAAGGCCACCAATATTTGTTGTTCAGAGTAATATATTTAAATCTTATTAGATTTTGTTAGGATTGTAATTTTGTTGTCAAGCTCTTTAACATGTTAGATTTAAGAGAAAACAATCAAATCTATGCATCATTATGTTTATGTTGTTACACAATAAACTCAAATAACGGTCAGCCATATTTTAAATAATAAATTGAATGTCTTTTAAGTTTAGTCTTTAATGGTGGAGATCTCAAACGTTTCAAACGTTTTAGCAGTTTTAGTAATCAGGGGTCAGCCTTAAATGTTGCTGTTACAGTTTTTATCTTTAATATTTGTTTTTATTTCTTGTACGTTTTGTTTTCTGTTAAGAGACTATAAATAAAGGTCTGTGTGCTGAATATGAGGTAAGAGAGAAAAGAATAATAAAAAAGTTTGTTTCAATCTTATAGAAGAAATCCTCAAGAGTCTTTCTATCTCCTCTTCCTCCAAAAGTTTATTTTTCTCAAATTGGTATCAGAGCGCCATGGCAAACAAAGCGCTGGGGCAGATACCACTGCCGCGACTCACCAAAACCAACTTTGATAATTGGAGTATTCAGATGCGAGCTTTACTCGGTGCACAAGACGTATGGGAAGTAGTTGAAGATGGTTATGAAGAACCAGCTGAAACGGGAAATCTTTCGGCGACTCAGTTGAGAGCGTTGAAAGAAACACGAATGAAAGATAAGACCACTCTCTACGTTTTGTTTCAAGCGGTGGACGAGTCGGGTTTCGAGAAAATTGCAGGTGCAGAAAACTCGAGGCAGCGTGGGACATTTTAGAAAAGGTTTTCAAGGGTGCCGATCGAGTTAAACAAGTGCGACTTCAAACTCTTCGAGGCGAACTGGAGGCCATGAAGATGAAGGAGTCAGAAGGAATTTCTACCTACATCACACATGTGCAAACAGTGGTGAATCAACTCAAACGCAATGGAGAAACCCTCTCCGATGCAAGAGTTGTGGAGAAGATTCTACGGTCATTGACCGAGAATTTCGAAAACGTCGTTTGTGCAATCGAGGAATCAAAGAGCCTGGAAGAGATGACCGTTGATGATCTTGCTGGTTCTCTTGAAGCACATGAGCAATGGAAGAATAAGAAAAAACAAGAGTTGCTCGAAGAAGCCTTACAAGCCAAGGCAACCATCAAGGAGGACAGAGTAATGTATGCGCAACACAATCGAGGAAGGGGACGCGGTCGTGGAGGTCGTGGTCATGGCCGCAGCGGAGGCCGAGGACGTGGAAACAATTATGAAGAAAAGGATCAGTTAAGCCAACAAAATTGGCGTGGGCGAGGACGTGGTCGTGGGAGAGGCGGCCGGTCAAATCATCCAACTGTTGAATGCTACAACTGCGGAAAGCATGGGCATTATACAAAAGAGTGCAAATCAAACGTCGAATGTTACAACTGCGGAAAATATGGGCACTATGCAAAAGAGTGTTATTCTAAAAAAAGGATAGAAGAGAACGCGAATCTGGTCGCGGAAGAGGAGATAAGAGAAGTCGGTGTTCTCATGATGGCCTATAAAGACACCACTTCCGACAAGGAGACGTTGTGGTATCTCGATACTGTAGCCAACAATCATATGTGCGGGAACAAGAATTTTTTGTGGAGATACAAGAGATAAAGAATGGGTACGTGTCATTTGGGGATGAATCGAAGGTTCAAGTAAAGGGCCGAGGTAGAATATGTTTCTCACAAGACAATGGAAAATAAGGGTCAATTGAAAATGTATACTTTGTCCCTGACTTGAAGAGTAACATTATTAGCTTGGGGCAATTATTGGAGAAGGGATACTCAGTACTCATGAAAGACCGAATGTTGCATTTAAAGAACGAAAAAGGAAGGTTGCTTACACAAGTTGAGATGGCCAATAATCGAACGTTCAAACTCAACTTGAGAAACGTTCGAGAACAATGTCTACAAGTGAAAATGGTGGATAAAGCCTCGCTGTGGCACTTACGATTCGGACACCTGCACTACGGAGGCTTACATGAGTTAGCAAAGAAGGATATGGTTCACGGGCTACCAGACATGGATTACACCAAGAAATTTTGCGAGGGATGTGTACTCGGAAAACAAGCAAGGAACTCATTCCCAAAGAAGGCGAAATATAGTGCAAGGAAGTCTCTCGAACTGATTCACACCGATATATGCGGCCCAATCACACCTAAGTCATATAGTGAGAAGAGGTACTTTATTACATTCATTGATGACTATACAAGAAAAACATGGGTTTAATTTTTGAAAGAAAAATCGGAAGCATTCGAGTCATTCAAGAAATTCAAGGTATTAGTGGAGAAGACGACTGGTTTTTTCATCAAGGCCATACGGTCAGATAGAGGAGGAGAGTACATGTCAACCGCTTTCACAGTCTATTGCGAGGAACAAGGGATCAAAAGATTCTTAACGGCGCCCTACTCACCTCAGCAAAATGGCGTGGCCGAGAGGAAAAATCGGACTATCATCGATATGGTTCGGTCTATGATGAAGAGCAAAAACATGCGGAAAGAGTTTTGGGCAGAAGCGGTGCAATGTGCCGTGTATGTCCAAAATCGATGCCCGCACGCAAAATTGGCGGATCTAACACCACAAGAAGCTTGGAGCGGACAAAAACCGACCGTATCGCATTTAAAGGTATTTGGTAGTGTGGCCTACGCGCATATACCAGATCAAAGAAGAACCAAACTAGATGATAAGAGTAAAAAATACATCTTCATCGGATATGACGAGAAAACGAAGGCCTTCAAGTTATTCGACCCAATTGAAAAGAAGGTGGTCGTAAGCCGAGATGTGCAGGTGAATGAAGAAAGTGCATGGGATTGGAATAACCAAAAGGAGGAATCTCAACAGGAAGAAAAAGGAGAGCCATCAACCACTAAACCGATATTAGCACCAACAACCTCTCAAACATCTGATGATGAAGACGAGCCCAGACAACCGAAGATGCGAAGTTTACAAGACTTATACGAGTCAACAAGTGAAGCACACTTGGTGTGTCTTTTGGCAGATGCAGAGAGCATCATTTTTGAAGAGGCAGTGAGAGATAAGAAATGGAAAGACGCGATGGATGAAGAGATACGGGCAATCGAAAGAAATGAAACTTGGGAGTTGGCGGAGTTACCGGATGGATGTCGAGCTATCGGAGTGAAATGGGTGTACAAAAAAAGATGAATGCCCTAGGTGAGATAGAAAGGTACAAGGAACGCCTTGTTGCAAAAGGGTATAGACAAAAAGCTGGGATCGACTATGATGAAGTCTTTGCCCCAGTGGCAAGAATGGAGACAATCCGGCTTCTTTTATCCCAAGCGACACATTTCAAATGGTCGATCTATCAGATGGATGTGAAATCAGCATTTTTAAATGGTGTGCTTGAAGAGGAAGTATTTGTGGAGCAACCACCCGGGTACACGGAAGTCGGGAAGGAGAGTAAAGTGCTGAAGCTAAAAAAGGCGCTATATGGGCTAAAGCAAGCGCCTCGAGCATGGAACACCCGAATCGACACCTACTTCAAGAAGAACGGATTCATACAATGTCCCTACGAACATGCATTGTACGCAAAGAAAGACGAAGGTAACCTGTTGTTAGTAGCTCTCTATGTTGATGATCTTATATTCATGGGGAACAATGATAAAATGATACAAGACTTTAAAATCGCTATGACTCGGGAGTTCGAAATGACAGATTTGGGGCTAATGAAATATTTCCTTGGTCTTGAGGTTAGACAGGGAAAATCAGGAATATTTGTGTCCCAAGAGGCATATGCAAAAGACATACTGAAAAAGAATAAGATGGAAGAATGCAACCCAGTAGCAACACCAATGGAACTCAGAACAAAACTCTCTAAATTTGAGGGAGGAGATCGTACGGATGCCAGCAAATATCGAAGTTTAGTCGGAAGTTTATGATATCTCACATGCACAAGGCCTGACATTGCGTATAGTGTCGGCATAGTAAGCCGATTCATGGAGGAACCGAACTACTCGCATTTGAAGGCTATTAAAATAATTCTTCGATACATCCGAGGAACGTCGTCACTCGGATTACTATACTCCGAGACAAAGGAATACAAGTTGATCGGTTATTCTGATAGTGATTGGTGTGGAGATATAGATGATCGAAAAAGTACATCGGGATATGTGTTTTATATGGGAGACACAACTTTTACATGGCTCTCAAAGAAGCAACTAATAGTGACATTGTCAACATGTGAGGCAGAGTATGTGGCAGCATCCTGGTGTGTGTGTCACGCAATATGGCTAAGAAGTCTACTGAACGAACTACAAATCTAGCAACATGAAGCAACTGAAATATGAGTCGACCACAAATTAGCAATTGAGTTGGCAAGGAATCCGGTGCACCATGAGAGGAGCAAGCATATTGATGTTCGTTTCCATTTTATACGGGAACATGTGAAGGAAGGTAATGTGAGATTAAGTCATGTTGCGAGTCGTGATCAAGTGGCGGATATTTTTACAAAGGCGCTACCAACTGTGTTGTTCGAAAATTTCAAGAGGATGATCGGAATGAAAGATGGAAAAGATTTGAGTTTAAGGGAGGAATTTGTTACACAATAAACTCAAATAACGGTCAGCCATATTTTAAATAATAAATTGAATGTCTTTTAAGTTTAATCTTTAATGGTGGAGATCTCAAACGTTTTAGCAGTTTTAGTAATCAGGGGTCAGCCTTAAATGTTGTTGTTACAGTTTTTGTCTTTAATATTTGTTTTTATTTTTTGTACGTTTTGTTTTCTGTTAAGAGACTATAAATAAAGGTCTGTGTGCTGAATATGAGGTAAGAGAGAAAAGAATAATAAAAAAGTTTGTTTAAGTCTTATAGAAAAATCCTCAAGAGTCTTTCTATCTCCTCTTCCTCCAAAAGTTTATTTTTCTCATATGTTCTATTCCTCTAATTGAAGATGATTATTTCAAAAAGTAAGCATTCTTCTTCCATCACTATTTTAGTAAATTAATGTAAACAAACACTTTTTCGGATTGGATTTGTCATTTACTAATCCAAATTTCCCTTCATTTACATGTCTAACACAAAAAATTAAACATCAAAACACCCAAAACAAAATGAGACTAAATAACCATCTTTCTGTTTTATATTGCTTTATGTTTGAATCTAAAATTACTACTTTAGTTCCAATTTCCAGTGTGAGTTTTGTAAGATTATTTTTCTAAAAGATGGGACAAATTTTATTAATCCATTTTCTTTTCAAAATTAGCCGAAGAAACGGTAAAATCCATAAAAACATACATGTTCAAGTTTTAATATGGTGTGTTATAAATATTCACAACAAAAGAAAAACTTAAAAGAAAAAAAATGCACATAAACAAAATACCAATACACTCAATTCCTAATTCAATGTAGGAACTCAAATTTTCTAAGTACATATTGGCACCGTTTCGAGTATTTCTGTGTGAATAGTTCCGGTAGGATGACACCATATGACATGCTCGAGGTATAACCAGTGGCTGAACATACAAGATAACCTAAAAAAGCAAAAACATTAAATATTATGAATGATAAATAATTACCTTGACCAATCTTATTAGATGGTGTTTCAATTCTTTGGAAAAACATCTCCAATCATTATATGGTTAGTTCAAATGATTGAATGATACTGTAATTATTAATCGAATAATACTGTAATTCTACGACAGAGGAAGAAGAGGTAATTGTTGTCCATCCTATAATTATTGTTCATAAAATCATCCAAAACAAAAAACAACTAGTCAGATTTAGATATGAAGAAAACATACATTTTTTTCTTCATATGATTTTCACTTACTTTTATGGCCATTTCTTTGTATGCTTGTAAGTGGTTCCAAACAATTTCTTTTAATGCCTGAACATCCACATGTTTAGATGTTTTGTCATAGTTGACTTCAATCTTATTTACCTGTTGAATTCACAATAGTTAATTAGTAAATACCCTTAAACTATTACAACTTAACATTTGATCGTCAAAAGAAATATTTACAAAGAAATATTTACAATGGTATACACTTCATTTAGATCATATTCCGAAATAAATCATTTCTGAGAGAGTCTATGTAACAAAATACCCATTTTCAAATAGACTCATCAATCAGATCCAAAAGAAAAGAATGAAGATAAATATAGAGCCAATAAGATAAACCCTCACCCTTTACAAATACAAGATACAATCAATTAAATTCCACCTCACATCATTGTCCACATAACATGTTTGTATAAAAAAAATTAAAAGATGTTTCCTAACAGAAAGTGAGTGATTCTATGAACAACCAAAGCTATAGAATTCTATTATACAAGTAATATAACTAACTCTATTTTTATGTTTAAAGGAAGTACTATATAAAGGGATAGTCACATAACAACAATAGAAGCTCCAAATCTACAGTTTTCTTTATTTCCGACCATTTATTGGTAAGCAACTATATGACAATCTCTGGAATAGCATTTTATAGATCCTATGTGTTAGATAAAATTAGACCGGTTAATAGAACTTAACACAAATAAACTTCCTATGCAGGAACAAACAAAGAACCGGTCCGGTCAGATCACTGAGCCGGTTAAGAAACTCAACCGGTCAAACACCTAAACCAACCAAAAACCTGACCGAACAAGAAGGCAAAATCGGTCAAGACAAGAAGGCCGGAAACACCAGACATTCGGTCATTTAGAAGCCAAGGAATAACCGGAAGCCATCCGGTTAACACACATAACCGACTAGCATAAGAAGATACTTCGGGTATCTGTTGAGAATGATACCAAAGGAACAGACTGAACATTGCCATATTCATACAAGTCTGAGGACAATCTGCAGAATGCAGAAGACCGTCCTACAAGATCTTTCCACTTCAGGATAAATTAGAAAGACAATCTTCCAAGTACAGACAACTGTCTAACCGACAGTCACCATATTGAGTAAAAGACAAACCTAGCCGGTTTGTCCTACATACTGGAAGATTAGACCGCCAGGTCTGAATCACTGAACCTCTGCTCAATCAATCAAATTCAAGGAAATGAAATATGACCGTTGACATATTTCACCTATAAAAGGAGCAGCTGAAGAAGAGTAAATGCGGGACACAGTGGACAATAAATTTACAAGTGATAAGAGTGTGTTCTATCTCTAGAAAGCTTAAGTGCTAAGTTGAAGTGTGTATTTACAATTTCGGTTAACAATTGTACGGGTGTTATCGAGCAGGAAATAAGTCTCGATCGGATTGTGTTTGTATTCCTTAAGTGAATATCCTTCTCGCGGTTTCGAGAGGAAGGGGTGACGTAGGAGCTTTATCTCCGAACATCCATAAAAACCTATCGTATTGTTTACTTTCTACTTGTTCTACATTTTAACCGATCTGTACTAACCTACTTATACCGCTATAATCGATTCAACAACATTGAAACCGACTTACTGAGTTACAAAACCGACCCAGCAACTTCCAAACCTGTCTTATCCAAAACCGGTTCTACCTATCTTGTGTGTGTGTGCTGCTTCAACCTGAAACAAACCTCTTTTGCGCTTGAACCTGGTTCAAGGGTTTGTGACAGTTTGTGTAGTATTGAAACCCCGGTATTAATCTCTAACCAGATTAATCACCACCCTTTGAGTGAGACGCGCTAACCGGCCAACCCCGGTCCTCCAGTCGCGACCTAGATCCTAACACTATGATTTGTATTATTTAAAACAATGAAACAATCAGATACTTTTTAACCAACCTGACGAGGCTGAGGAACAAATGTGTCAGTGTCCTCTGCATCACTATAAACATCTTCATTGGATGCTTCAGTTAAACCTACAAACCCAGAAGAATAAAATTAATAATAAACATATGAATTATTTGAAATAGGAAAGAAATTGAGAACTATAATTGTAATATTTCTTCCATAAGCTTCTAAGGCATACCTACCTTCTGATACTTCCAATGATCAGGACCCGCCCCGACATTGTGTTTTAAATTAAGCCCCAAACTCAGAAACAAATATTCCTCACATTCTCTATTCTATTTTCGACAATAGGGGTTGAAAAATAGATGATTCATTCTCCTGCAAGATTCAACCAGAACTGTTGTAAAGAATCATCCTTTACTCTTTTTCAATGCTAGGACAAAAGGATATTACATAATTTTGAGCCTTGTTTGATGAAAAGTTATTTGGAAATAATACAAATATTTCCCACCATGAATTAGATCATTCAAATAATCAACCAAATACTTTATTTTTATAATATTTTAAACATTTAACCCAAATGACATAAGTTAAGAAGGTTTGAAACACAACCTCATAATCACCTCTGGAAATAGGGTCTTCCCCATTCAGATCTTCATTCTCAAAACCCCATGTTGCAAAATCCTCAATTCCAATATCATCCAACTCAACATTATCATTAATGTTGTAAGTTTCATAAAATTATTCATTTACACTATCAAATGAAGTAAACATAATGGGTGACCTTTGACTACTTTCATCAAATATATTCACTATGTGCTTGAGTGAGGGAGAAATCTCCTCCGACATGCCTATGGAATTCACCATCCTGTCAATGCAATCTATATGGATCATAACAAGAAAATTTTCACAAATAAATGTAAGAGTAAAGGATAACAACACACTGTAATTGTTAGCATACCAATATCCAGTCAATTTTGTCCTTTATACTAAACAACTTATATTTATTTTATATTTCATTTCAGGTCCTATAAAATGAGAATAGATCCCTAGGTTATAGGCAAGAAATGAATATTGTGGAAATCTATACTCTCCTCCCTACAAAGTTCCCTTTTATATTTCCCATTGAAACAAAGTCATAATCACCATGAAATCAAAACCAACATACCTTTGGTGAAAGAAAGATCAATACTATCAAATTTCTTCACATTGAGGGACTCAAATGACGATTCAAGTGTTGACGAAGGCGATACCTGCAAATGCATTCACCCTTAGTTTTGAAATCATCATTTTGTAAAACAATTATTATTACTGAATACTAACCTTCTAGTCTGACTCTTTCTTAGAATTATTGGAGAATAAGATTAGGAGAATTTATTGGAGAAAACCTACACCCACATGGATACATGATTTTATCGTTAACTAATGTGGGCATTTTAAAACTATCGTTCAAAATATAATCCTTCTGTTAAACAATCTACCTTGATATAAACCCTGATAACATTATATGGCAAAACATAATCTACTAATGGTGCGACAACAACTGTCCATCTGATCCAACAGACACAAGTTATATTTATCCATTGGTTAAAAACTAACAACTAACTTTTTTAACAATACTATGTAACCCCGGTTATGTTATAGGCCTTTCCATTGATATAATATAAGCATAATGGCAAAACATAATCTACTAATGGTGTCCATCTGATCCAACAGACACAAGTTATATTTATCCATTGGTTAAAAACTAACTTTTTTAACAATACTATGTAACCCCAGTTATGGTATAGGCCTTTCCATTGATATAATATGAGCACCAGTGGTAGAATAGTTTCCAAACATTCCATTCACTTTGGTGACTAGTACTCGTTTTCTGTACCCTGTATAAAACTGATTTTATAAGTTTATACATATCAAACAAAAAAAATACTCAATAAAGACAAGAAAGTACATTGACAGGTGATAGAAAATTAAAGGAATCCAATTAGAAACAACCAAAGAAGTCTTGATCGGGCATAACGATTGGGGAATTCATAACACCATTCCTAATAAAATCTATATTAAATGTCAACATAAACAGGTAAAATTACAAAGAATTTATCCACCTCTTCCTTTCTTGTGATGATTCTCAATACCATTATACCAGCAAATACCAAATTCATATATATTAGAATTCGTCAAACATGTGCATACAACAAAGAATAAATCATTTCTTGTAGAGACGGACAATGTTAAGAGATCCTCGAAAAAGATATGTATTCTTAGACGCTAATCTAATACCAGGACTTTTGTTTGCGGTCTGATTATAAACAACCTTTGTCTCAGTTTAATTGAAAGACAGATTTACTATTTTGTACGATTTATAAGCAGATGCAGAATCCAAACACATGATAATGGACATTGCTTCAGCCCTAATTTGTTGGGATTCAAATTAGTTCAAGTTGTATCCCTGTAGCTAAATTAGAATTATGTGACCACTTTCATCATCACACTACAATGCAGGCACGAGTTTTATTACACAAACAAACAAATCCAGGGAAAACATATTATGACTTGGGGGAAATTAAAGGTTGCGAGCTAATCATCTGGATTTTATACAAACTATATACATGTGAGTGCGCTTGTAAGTTGTAATTTGTATGCAGAGTACAACAGCTCACTCATAAAGATGGTTCAAATATATACTCTAATTCATCCTTAAAACATCAGCTACTACTGATTTTCCTGCTGCTGCTTTCTGAGGTAAATTTGCTAGGTTTTTCTTCGGTGCAGCTACTTCAGCATCAGCTTTCCTAATCTCTGGCAACTTTTTTCTTAATTCAGAGAATGCCCTATTAATTAATAACTATTTCGAGTCAAAAATTGACATTGATGGTCCCATATCTGATAGATTATTTGAAGATGTTTCTACGCCTGTGTCATCAAGACTCTTTCTCCTTGAGGGCTTACCAAGTTTGGAAGGCTCGTGAAGAGATCTCGTGCTTTTATTTCCATTCCCTATAGGGTGTGCCTCGAGAGGGATGGTTATATTTGTATCAATAACCTCCACTGAAGATCCAGAATACGATTTCCGCTTAGATTTAGATACAGCGACTCCATTTGTGGTTGGGATATTTGTAATAGTCCCAAGTTGATTTGCATAACCGTTTTCAGGAGCAGGAAAATGTTGACAATCAAGAAAAGGATACGAGCCATCTGGAGGTTCTATCCCTTCGTTAATTGCCATGAAAACACCACGTCAATTCTTGCAGGATAGTTTTTTGTTCACATACTTGAGGAGATACTTATACCGAACGTTACAAGTTGTGCATTTTGTCCAAAAGGAATCACCCCTTTCATAGAAAAAAAAGACTTAATTAATTGTCATCAACAAAACAAATATTTAGAATAATTTCATTAAAAGAAAGAAATGATTTAGAATAAGGCCCTGTGTGTTTATGGGTTAGACGATACATCTCCGTAAACTGTTTGATGAGCCGAAAGATGGTTTTAGACCAAAAATTGCATAGAAATCAGTTTCCCCTTTGAATTTTGTCTCAGATGCAGCATAGGCATCAAATGTAGCTTTCAATTCTTTTATACCCTCCAAGTTTGGACAAAGCATCTGAGTTCCAAGTTGCACCATTGTAATCTTTCTCAACAAATCTTTTCTCAGCCTCCTCCCTTTCTGTCCTACGAACCGCCACAATTTTGCTACACCGGAGTGAGTTTCAGCTTCTTTTTTCCTTCATTTGTTTCTCAATTCATGTCAAAATGCAATTCATGAACCAATTACGAGCTTCATCTACAGATAGGCGATTGATTTGATTTAGATTGAAATTCAAGAAACTTTGATATGGGAAGACGTGATACTTATATATCTAATTAGTTTTCATCGAACTACTGTAGGTTTATTAGCTTAGTTTTGCGTATCTGCTGTGGCCTCAGTGTGCAATTCAGATGTTTCATTTTATTTAAAAAGTGTTAATCTGAGTATTGGATTTACAATTTTGTGGATTCTAATCTGAGTATTGGATTTACAATTTTGTGGTTCTTGTTTGATCTATGGAAATTAACGAAGGAGGAGGTTCACATGACAGAATGGGAGGCGGTTAGACTAGGGCGGAAAAGGAGGAGGCTCCTATGGCTGTAGAGGAGGAGGTTCACATGACAGAATGGGAGGCGGTTAGACTAGGGCGGAAAAGGAGGAGGCTCCTATGGCTGTAGAGGAGGCTCCTATGGAGGAAGAGGAGGCTGCTAGGGAGGTAGAGGTGGCACCTATGGCAGAAGAGGAGGCTGCTAGGGAGGTAGAGGTGGCACCTATGGCGGAAGAGGAGGCTCCTACAGAAATTAAGGAAGAGGTGGCTACCAGGGCGATAGAGGAAGAGGCTACAATGGCGGTAGAGGAGGAGGTTTGTAGGGCAGAAAGGGAGGAGGCTCCTATGGCGGTAAAGGAGGTTCGTAGGACAGAAAGGGAGGAAGCTGAGAAAGTTGAGAAAGACTACAATGGCGCAAGAAGCTATGCTTTGAGATCTCAAAATCTTTGTCCAAGCTTGGAGGGTATAAAAGAAATGAAAGCTATATTTGATGTGTATGTTGCATCTGAGACAACATTCAAAGGGGAAACTGAATTCTATGCAATTTTTGATCTAAAACTATATGCCGTTAAGGCTAGGCTCATCAAACAGTATACGTAGATGTGTTGTCTACTTAACCCTTATTGCAACAAAACTGTTGGTGATGATTGGGGCATTTAAGCTTCTATCGGAAGCATGGAATATATTGTCTGACCTCAGTGAACGAACTGAGAAGGAGAGGTGGTGGTTTCTAACCAGCCTAGCACTGCCAAATTTCTGGCACAGTGGAGCTTCAATCAGTGGTGAGGAGGAGGACATCAATGCGAAATGACGGTTCCTGACTCTGATTTTCACAATTTTGACAATGAAAGGTCTGAAGAATGCTTCAAGGCAAAGCAGATATGGGCAATCTACGACGAAGAAGATGGTATGCCATGTCTGTACTGTCTGATTCGTCAAGTGATTTCAGTCTCACCTTTTAAAATTGCAATCAGTTACATGAACTCTAAAACTGTTTCGGAGTTTGAGTCGGTGAATTGGATAGAATCTGGCTTTACGAAATCTTGTGGAAATTTTAGGACATCAAACATTGATGTGGTTGAACATCTTTTCTCATGTATTGAGCAGAGAAAAAACAACACGGGGAGGATGCCTTAGAATTTATACTAGGAGCGGAGATATATGGGCCATATACAAGAACTGATCATCGGAATGGAACAGGGAGACCCCCTCTGAAGTTAGGCATCAATATGAGATGATGGAAATTATGATGGATTATGACGAAGAAGATGGGATTATGAGTCCACTGGTGAAAGTAGATTGTTACAGGACTGTGAATGGGAGGAACTCAGATAAGGGTTCCATTTGTAGGGTTTTGAAGAAGGAAATGTTGTGATTCTCACATTGTGTTCCTTGTTGGCGAATTAGAGGTGCAGAGAAGACTGATGATCTGCCAGAATGCTGTTGGGAACTTGACCCAGCTGCAAGCCAAGATGACCTTATTCTTCAAAAGCAGCAAGAAGAAGAAGAAGTAAACTGTTTGTTTTTTCTTATGATTGTTCCTGAGTGCACTTGAGAGATTTACAGATGGATAGCCAAAACTATTATAGGTTGGTTGTTTCTTTATTTGAAAACTGTTGATTATTTGTTGTTTTGAGATCAAAGTTTGAAATTAAGATGCTCTTGAATTATCAACAGCCATACCCGGTCCAGGATCTGACTTTCTTCTTGCCGGATTGATTGTCTTATTTATTTATAAAATAAATAAATAAAATATTTAAATTATAATTTATTAATAATTTTTTGGGATAAAGAAATTTGAGTAGATGGTGGTTTTAGAAAATAGATACAGACTCAGTGTTTAAAACATACTAAAAAAATATGTGTTTAATGCAGACCAATTTTTTGGTGACCGATAATAACGTAATATTATTACATCACAATATGATGAGCAACTCTAAGTCAAATATTAGATCTCTCAATTGTGGTTGTCTTAGTACAAGATTACACTAAAAAAAAAATAAGATTTTTTTAAAAATGCTTTTTTCAACTTTAAAAAGTATTAAAATAAGTTCTTATGAACTAACTTAGTATTACACAAATCAAATATGTTATTCTTAAGTTGCAAATTTTATAATTTATGTTGTCACTCTTTTTATAGATATATTTATAAATAGAAGTATTTTGTTTCAACTTTCAATATATATTATTGAAAAATATTATTAATATTATAATACATATTACAACATTATTTGCATTGCAGATTTTATTTATGATATTGTATTTTATAATTTATTTTATAATAATCATTATAAATATGCTCAATTTTTAAAGTGTCCGGATTGCCGAATTAAGAGTTGTGGTTAATTTGAATATTTATTTGAGAGTAAATGGATACTTGGGTCGGATTGTGGGTGGACTCGCACATAAACTTAAAACGGTTAAAATAAAATTAAAAATGCTATTTGTATGTTTTGAACTTGCAACCTAACCACATAAGTACAAACTTTTAACCAACTAGGCTAACAACACTTTATATGTAAGATTCAACACCAAATTTATTGAACACGAGACATTTTAACAATAAAAGTTCAAATTTTTAACTAACTAACTAATCTATATATATATATAATGATGCTTAATTTTTAAAGTGTCCGGATTGCTAGGTCGAGAGCTATGGTTAATTTGGATAATTATTTGAGAGTAAATGGATACTTGGGTCGGATTGTGGGTTGACCAGCCCATAAACTTAAAACAGTTAAAAATAAAATTAAAAATGTTATTTGTATGTTTCGAACTTGTAACCTAACAAAACAAGTACAACCTTTTAACCAACTAGGCTAACAACACTTTATATTTAAGATTTAACACCAAATTTGATGAACGCGAGATATTTTAACAATAAAAGTTCAAATTTTTAATTAACTAATATATATATATAGTGATGCTTAATTTTTAAAGTGTCCGGATTGCCGGGTCGAGAGTTGTGGTTAATTTGGATATTAATGTAATCTATATATATATATAATGATGCTTAATTTTTAAAGTGTCCGGATTGCTAGGTCGAGAGCTATGGTTAATTTGGATAATTATTTGAGAGTAAATGGATACTTGGGTCGGATTGTGGGTTGACCAGCCCATAAACTTAAAACAGTTAAAAATAAAATTAAAAATGTTATTTGTATGTTTCGAACTTGTAACCTAACAAAACAAGTACAACCTTTTAACCAACTAGGCTAACAACACTTTATATTTAAGATTTAACACCAAATTTGATGAACGCGAGATATTTTAACAATAAAAGTTCAAATTTTTAATTAACTAATATATATATATAGTGATGCTTAATTTTTAAAGTGTCCGGATTGCCGGGTCGAGAGTTGTGGTTAATTTGGATATTAATGTAAGAGTAAATTGATATTTTGGTCGGATTGTGGGTTGACCCGTTCATAAATTTAAAACGGTTAAAAATAAAATTAAAAATTCTATAGGTATGGTTCGAACTTGCAACCCAACAAAACAATTGTACAACTTTTTAATCAAATAAGCTAATATCACTTTATATTTTAAATTCAAACACCAAATTTGATAAACGCGGTAGTTCATCAATAGTTTTTAATCGATCATAATTCTCTTTTGACTCTGCGCTATATATTTAAATATTATTAGTGAGCAATAATGGAAGAGTTCCATCATATTTATAGAGATAAGGGACATAATTCATATGGATATAGTAAGTCTCGTCTGGGGTATTTTAATGATAGTCTTTACATTTTTTTCTTTCACTTGTAGTATGGGTAATAAGTGGACTCTTGAAGTGAAACTAAATGAGTTGAAGAATTAAACTGTATCAATTGTTTTAGAGATCGTTCTGCATTGTGAGAATAAATGGACACTTGAGTCGAATTGTGGGTTAACCCGCCCATAAATTTAAAACGGTTAAAAATAAAATGAAAAATGCTATTACATTTTTACCGTAATAATTTTTTCACGGTTTTTTTATATTATTACTCGTGCAAATACACAGGATAAATACTAGTTTGCTTAATAATGACTTATTTATTAATGACTTGTTTAATATTAATTAATTTATTTTTTACTAACAAAAATTGTATTAACATTTATGTTGGTAAGAATATTTCTTAAAAATATTTAAAATTATTATTTCAACCTGATTTCATTAATTTATATAATAATTTTTCTTTTTATATTTTACTGATTTAATTAGCCATATATTCTACAACATTTTTACAATAGTTTCATATATCTTAATAATAAATATAGTAATTTCAAATGTACATATTTTATAATACATAACAATTATATATTTTAAATATTCACAATTAATTTACAAACTTATCTTGCAAGACCATTTGCAATTAATAGGTATTTTTTAAAAATAATTTATACACTTAATTTACTTGCTATATATTTTGTCATATATATAAAATTTATATCTTAAATTTTAACAATAATTTTAGCCATTTAATAACATGATTTGAAATAACTTTACAGTGTATATATTTTTTTCAATTAGTTTATTAATAATATTTGTTCAGTAATAGAAAATATGTATTTTTTAAATTTAGAATAATGGATGGTTTTTCAAGATATAATTAGATTCTGATGGCGCCTGAAAACAAGGAGAAAACTACTTTCATCACAGAGGTCGGTATCTTTTGCAATCGAGTGATGCCCTTTGGACTGAAGAATAATGGAGCTACATATAAGAAAGTAACCATAAGTCACAACTATTCTCCACGACATAATCCATAAGAAAGTCAAGGTCTACGTTGATGATATCATCGTCAAATCCAAGAATCGAGCTGAACATATCACGAACTTGGAGAAATTCCTTTAGAGGATTTGGAAATACCATCTCTGTTTAAATCAAATGAAGTGCACCTTCGGTGTCACTACTGGTAAGATGATAATATTTATGATTACTCAAAGAGGAATAGAAGTCGACTCTAGCAAGATTGCGGCCTTCACAGCCATGACATCACCCCGAAATGAGCGAGAGATTCGAAGATTTTTGGACAAAATTCAATATATTAGTCGCTACATTAGTAAGTTCACTTACACTTGCGATCATCTCTTCAAGCATCTTAAGATGGGTCAAAAGTTGTCTGAAGTGATACTCATTAACATGTCCTCGAGAAGGTGAAGGCGTATTTGCAATCCCTTCATATTCGCATGTCTTTGAGGCCAGGAATTTCTTTGATTCTTCACTTCACTATCACTAAGTCATCCATGGGGAGCATTCTAGTACAGGAGAATGAAATCAAAGAAGAGGTGGCAATCTACTACATCAGCAAAATGATGACCGATTATGAGTTAAATGACTCTTCTGTGGAGAAGGTTTATTGGGCACTAGCCTGGGTAACGAAGAGGTTGCGCCATACATCATAAAAAGGATGACCGATCATGAGTTAAATTACTCTTCTGTGGAGAAGGTGTGTTGGGCAGTAGCTTGGGTAGCGAAGAGGTTGCACCATTATATGCAAGCTCACCAAATCAAGCTAATTTCAAGACTTGATCCCATTCGTTTCTTATTTCAAAGAATCCCTCTTTTGCTGTGTTTGGCCAAATGGATGATGTGGATTTCAGAATATGATATCTCATATACCGTTTAGAAATTAATCAAAGGTAGTGTGGTAGATAATTTCCCAGATGATCAACCAATTATTGTTGAAGATGATGACGAAGAGATGAAATAATCAGCACAGGGCTTCAATACGTGAATGTATGTTCAAAATTCCCCTAGTAAAGACTATGGTATTTTGTTTTCGTAATGCAAGAGTGATGAAAGAAGACTTTGATCATTATGTCACGTGGTTAGCTCTAGACCGAAACATTTTCAACGCATAAGACTTGCAAAAAGTTCTAGACTGTCTCAACCAAGATGAATTTCAACTTCTTTCTTTTTTCCTCAACACAGAGAATGTTGTCCAACAAAGGCTCCCATTTTATACTTATCAAGTGACCTAATTTTGGACTTATGATAAGGACTTGGTATTCATTTTTTTTAGAACCACCTTGAGCCAAGTGTTTCGGAGTTTCATCTGCTCTCTTCACTTTTTTTAGTGAGAAATCCTTGAAAAATCTAAGCTTTGATGAATTCATGCTCGGGGTATATATGATAGAACCAGCACGCCTAGCGAGATTGTCTAGCGGCAATTTAAAATTTTCAATATTTTGATGAATATTTTGCTCATTGATTTTTTTTCTTATTGTCATCGGTATATCTAACAAAATTTATAGGCTTAGTGAGATTGCCCAGCGGTGATTTCAAAGCCTCAATTTTTTGATGAATACTTTGTCCGTTGATTTTTTTAGTATCATTGGTATATATGACCAAATCGATACGCCTATCGAAATTTCTCAATGTTGATTTCAATGTCTCAACCTTTTGATGAATACTTTGCTCATTGCCGAAGAAACAATTACCATTTTGGTACAAGTCAAAGGGTGCAGTTCTCCAGATGCAGGTAACTACCCAACCGACAATTGCCATATTAAGTAAAAGATAAATGAAGCCGGTCTGCTCCATGCCTTGGAAGCTTAAACCGCAATTAATTCAATGATGAACCTCTATTCAACCAATCAGATTCAAGGATTACCCTGAAGATATCCGTTGAAGAAATGTGACCGTTGGCACATCTCACCTATAAAAGAAGGAGCTGAAGAGGAGTAAATGTAGTTCTAACCATCACAAGTTGTGTTTATCTCTCTACAAGATTCAAAGTTTAAGTGTGCATTTGAAGTGTGATTACAATTTCTGTGAGAATTGTACGAGTGTTCATCGAGCAGTAAATAAGTCTCGATTGTGTAGTGTGGTTGAGTATTCCTTAGTGAATATCCTTCTCGCGGTTTGAGAAGAAGGGGTGACGTATGAGTTTTATCTCCAAACATCCATAAAAACCTGTGTCTTGTTCTTTACTTTCTGTCGGTTCCGCTTTCTAACCGACTCACACTGTCATAACCGACTTACATCATTCTAACCGACTCACCAAACCTCAAACCGACTTTCTCCAAACTCTATCTCTATTCATCTTGTGTGTGTTGCTTTAGTCTGAAACAAACTACTTCCGCACCTTAACTCTGTTCAAGGGTTTGTGATAGCCTGTGTAGTATTGAAACCAGTGTTAATCTCTAACCGGATTAAACGCCAACCGTTGAGTGTTGTAGTGTTAGCCGAACCCCGGTCCGCCATCGACGATCTAGATCCTAACATAATGCTATGCTGATCCTCTACTCAACCAATCAGATTCAAGTTGAAGAAATGTGACCGTTGACACATTTCACCTATAAAAGGAGGAGCTGAAGAAGCTGAAGACATAAGTGCTGTAAGAAAACAACATATAAGCAAGTTAAGTGTTGTTGAGCGAAAAGTGATCAAATCCATTATCTCTCTAAGATTCAAAGCTTAAATGTGTGTTTGTGAAGTATATTACAATTTCTGTGAGAATTGTAAGAGTGATTATCGAGCAGTAAATAAGACTCGATCGTGTATTGTATTTGAGTATTCATTAGTGAATATCCTTCTCGTGGCTTGAGAAGAAATGGTGACGTAGGAGTTTTATCTCCGAACATCCATAAAAACCTGTCTCGTGCTTTATTTCCTACCGGTTCCATATTCTAACCACCTCATTAATTTTCAACCGATATTCTCCAAACCGCATCTCTAATCATCCTGTTTGTGTGTTGCTTCAACCTGAAACAAACCACTTCCGCACTTGAACTCGGTTCAAGGGTTTGTGACAGATTGTGCAGTATTGAAACCAGTGTTAATTCTTAACCGGATTAGCGCCAACCGTTGAGTGTAGTCAGAGATTCTCCTTTAATCGGACCCCGGTCCACTATCGGCCACCTAGATCCTAACAACTTTTATACTGTAATCTAGCAACGTGAGATGGGTAAATTGACAGGTTATCCAAGTCTAAAATATAAGATTGAACACAGAACAAAACAACACTATATTTACGTGGAAAACCCTCTCAACCTGAAGGGTAAAAAACCACTGGGCCAACCAACAAATATCACTATAAGCAAGAAACAGATACAAAAGTTCTTGTCAACTTTAAACCCAAAGTTGAGGCATACAAACAGAGAAAACCAATTTCATTTAGACTCAAGCTAGTCTAGATATAAGACAACAAGAAAATGGAATCTGAAGGTGAAAATGTAAGAGATCTACTGCCTCCTTCTCTTCTTCTTCCTCTGTTTCTTCTCCTCTGTTTCTTCTCTTTTTTTTTGCAGAATAACTTCTCTCACTATAAGTGATAGAATAAGCAACATTCTTAAGTTTTGTTTATTTTATTAAATGCCTAATTGGGCTGGACCCAAAGGCCCAATATAATTGTCATCAACAAAGCAAATATTTAGAATAATTTAATTAAAATAAAGAAATGATTTAGAATAAGGCCTTGTATGTTTATGGGTTATTTGGATAACAAATTGACAGGGCCATTCGGGGTACCCTAGGCCAACCTTGTTTGGGAGTATCGTAAGAAAATATATGATAAATGAAAGACAACAAAAAAAAGATAGACCAAAAAAGGGGCAAAACCCTTTGACCTTGTATCATAAAAGGTCTCATTGTGATTAACCAAACAAATAATTATAATAAGACTTAGAATAATTGTCATTATCAAAACAAAGATTTGCTTGGAAAAACTGAGAATGCATATGCACATACCTAGTATTTCTCTAGATATCGTACGAGGTTCGTTCACTTAGGTCGGACAATATATTCCATGCTTCTGAGAAAAGGTTAAATTCCCCATCTGCCCCAACAGTTTTGTTGCAATAAGGGTTAAGCAGATGATACATCTCTGTAAACTGTCTGATGAACCTAGCTATAACGGCAAATGGTTTTAGACCAAAAATTGCATAGAAATTAGTTTCCCCTTTGAATTTTGTCTTAGATGCAGCATAGACATCAAATGTAGCTTTCATTTCTTTTATACCCTCCAAGCTGGGACAAAGTATTTGAGCTCTCAAAGCATAGGTAAATGTCACCCAATGACTCCTCCTCAAAAGGACCACACACATCAGAATAAACCAAGTCCAGCACATTATGTTTCCTTTCTGATGTTTGACTAAAAGAGACTACGTGTTGCTTACCAAATGGGCAGTAGTCGCATAGATCCAGACCTCGTCCATTTTGGATTTCCAAATCTGCTAGTTATTATTTGTCAACCTGATCATTATTCTATTGTCTTACATCTCAACCTACAAAAAAAACTCTTAAAAATAAACCTAACAGATCTGATACCACTTGTTGAAAATTTTGAAACGAAGAATACGTTTTTACTGTAATCAAGCGATGTGAGATTGGTAAATGCACAGGTTATCCAAATCTAAAACAGGAGATCAAACACACAACAAGACAATACCAGATTTACGTGGAAAACTCTCTCAACCTGGAGGGTAAAAAACCACGGGGCCAACCGGAAAATTTCACTATAAACAAGAAACAAATACAAATGTTCTTCTCAACTTTAAACCCAAAGTTGAGGTATACAAACAGAGAAAACAAATTTCAGTTATACTTAAGCTATTCTAGATATAAGACAACAAGAAATATGAACCTGAAGGTGAAAATATAAGAGATCTAATGTCTCATTCTCTTCTTTTTCCTTTGTTTATTCTCTTCTTTACAGAATGTTCTCTCTCTCTAGAAGTGATAGAATGAATAGCATTCTTAGATTTTGCTTGTTTAATTAAATGCCTGATTGGGTTGGACCCAAAGGCCCAACAACAAACACTAAGAATTACAGTCTATAACCATCGGAATCAAAGTCTGAAAATCTGGCCAAGAGATGGTTTTTGTCAAAACCTTCTTCGGCGACTCTTGCTTCGATCCAGGCTCCTAGATAGTTTTCAGTACCTCCCAGAATTGTTCTCTATGTGTTGTTATGAATCCAGAACTCCTATATATCAATCTGTAATTGAAAATTTTGATTTTTTTTTAAATTTTCTTTTTTGATCCGGTTTGGTCTGTTCTTAAGTTTGATTATGTGATTTATTTGTTTAGAATCATTATATATATATCATGTATGAACTTTATGTTGAAAGAGAATCGATCAAATCAACTTAAATCAAGAATTTTGAAAATTTGAGTTTGAAAATTGGATTTTCAAAATTTTTGTGTTCTTAGTTTTATTCTGGACTTTTTGATCCAATTAGTTTCTATACATGTTTGTTGATATGTTATGATGATTTCCAAGTAACTATAACAACGTTTTGATCATGTTTGATCAAACTGTGTTTTTGAAAATTTTGAATTTTAATTCAACCTTAAAAAACTGTTTTAATATTTGAATGATGTTTTTGTGTTGGTTGAGTTCAACTATATTCATAATTTCGAAGATAATGGAATAAAAATGAGGTCTTGAAATGTCCTAATTTGAAAAATCACAAAATTTGACATAGAAATGGTGTTTTGAAATTGATTTTTGTTAAGATCTTAAAAGCATGATTTATATTAGGATTTTTGTTCTTCATGGTCATATAAACTAACTGTATCTTATAGATCATAATTCAATGATATGAATTAAAAGTTATAGCTTTCTGAAATTTTGATCAACATATAAACATCTCGGGCCTAGGGCTTTAGTCTAGAACCCGTAATCCTTGGTCATGTTCTTCAATCGCGACCAAGAAAACCTAGTCTCTAACCAAGGATCAAGACCGGTTTTCTTCAGCTCCGACCGAGGACATGGACCAGTATTCTTGAGGAAGGACCGAGCCCCATGACTGATTTCATTATGTATGCACGACAAGAATCCTGCTTGAATAAATGAAATTTACAAGCTACTTAACACATTGTCTCTAAAAAAATGTTTAGTAAAAATTCAATGAACAGTCTCTTACACGAGTTGCCCATAGTTGATCTGAATAATGTCTGGTATCTAGAAAATCTTAGAAAAAATAGATTCATATAGGAAAAAAAGATTTAAAGAAATTAGTTAATAGTTAACATTTATACGGGTCTATTAGAAAAGGTCGACTTAAAAGACCAAATGATCATAAATTCGATTTTCACCGGAAACACTTTGATTGGAAGCGAGGGACATGATCATGGTGTGTCATGATAGTTCTCTATAATTAAAAAAATAGATCTTTTATATATAAACATAGGGGGTGCTTTACCCACCCCCTCCCATATTCTCACCCCTCGCCCTCACTCCTCAATTAACTCCAAAATTACCTATTTATCCCTATCACTTTTATATATTTACCTTTCTTATTTTATTTATTTTATTTTATTTAATTATTAAGTTTTTTTATTAAATAAAATTAATTTATTAATTTTTAATATGTTTTTTAACTTTATTTATTTAATTAAAAATACAAAGTATTATTATTTTTATATTATAATTATTTAAAATATATTAAATATTGAATGTGTACTAATTTAATAAAAAATAAATATTTAATATTTTATTATTATAATTATATATATATTTTTTAAATACTTATAAAAAATAATTTTTTTATAAATAAAATTATCTAACCAATAAATAAGATAAAGTCTTTAATATATTATATATCTTTTAGAATTTTTATCTTTGAATTTATTAATATTAATAATAAAATAAAATAAGTAAAATAAATAAGATAAGAAAGGTAAATATATAAAAATGATAAGGGATAAATAAGTAATTTTGGAGTTAATTAAAGAGTGGGGCGAGGGGTGGAAATATGGGAGAGGGTGGGAAAAGCAATTTGCATAAATATATATTTTGAGGGATGATATTAGCTTCCTTGGAATTAAGAAGTATATGAATATCCTGAATACCAGTAGCCTTCTTTGTATGGGAAATAAGGAGATCATTGACCTTCTCTTTGGGGACTTCCCATTTGTTTCCTTGTTTTATGGCAAATTTTCCACATCAATGAATCTTCTTAGCTTCCTATAAAAATGGATTGATATCAAGAAATGACAATCATCAAGACAAAGAGCAATAACTTTAGTTAAAATGTCTTCAAATGTTTCTTTGTAAACATTGTTTATCATATTTGGATGGAGAGGAACCGCAAACATTTTCAAGAGTTCGAAATGATGTGGAGTTTTTTGGAATGAAATTATATTTGATGGAAAGTCACTCATTCAAACATGGAGGAAAATTCTGACTTGTGGAAAAAATTGGTTGATTTGTTAAAGATGGAGCATTGCATATGAAAAATCACCATTACTTCTGATTTCAAGCAGTTCTAAGCTTCATTGTTTGTGTCATTTACTTTTGTTCTCATACCAGTTGTTTTTTCTATTTTTTTATCTTGTTGGTCATTCATTTTTGGAAAATACTTGTTCTATTTGAATCCTGAACTTTTGTAATCTCTTACCCTTTCTGGGTATTTTTATTTAATGATATTATGTTGTTTATTAAAAAAAGTCTTATTTAAGAAAACATTTTAGTGTTATAAACTAATATATACAATAATTTACTAAAATATTGTTGGAAGAAGAATGAGAACTTCTAGAAATAAATCATCTTCAATGTTAATAAAATCTATTAGGTAGAGATTTGACTGTTTCTATTAAATCTATGATGTAGGAAGAGATTGACCCAAAAAATTACAATGTTAACAAAATCTAATAAGAGAATATGAAATGTATGACTTAAATATATTGGTTGTATCAACAAGCATTAGTGGTAGAATAGTATCCTGCCACGGTACAGACCCAGGTTCAATTCTCGGGTGCATTTATATGGAAAAATGATGATGAAATTGACTTCTATTGGCTGATTTGGGTCTTCCATACATCATCTTATTGGATGAAACTGAGTTCTTCCATTTCTTTTTGTTAAAAGCACATACTTTTCTAGGACCATCATCTCCTTATGTTATAAGTTGTATTGTTATCGCCTTCTTGTTTCTAATGGCTTACCGGGGTCTTCCATACATAAAAGATGTTAAATGAGGCTAATGAGTTTTCCATTTTTTTTGTGTGTGTTAAATTGTTATACTTTTCTAGGACCACCATCTTCTTATGTTATAAGTTGTAGTGTTATTGCCTTCTTTTTTCCATTGGCTTATAAATGAGGGTTTCCATTTTTTTATGTTAAAAAAACATAGTTTCCTAGGACCACCCTCTCCTTGTGTTATAATTTGTGTTGTTATTTCCTTCTGGTTATATTGTTTTTTTACCTATGTATATACATCTTTTATCCAATTTCAAAATAATCAACATAACTCAATATCTAAGCATCTCTAAGCATTTGAACTTGAAAATGTATAAAATAAACTTGATAAGAAGAACATAGTAACTAGAAATCACAAATATTTGTGTCCACTTACATTTATTCATAATCTATTCACGCATTACAGTTTGGTTTAGGAGGAAAGTGTGTTTTTAAAAAATAAAATAGACAAACTCAGGTGACTTGGTATTATTCTACCACAAGGCCACCAATATTTGTTGTTCAGAGTAATATATTTAAATCTTATTATATTTTGTTAGGATTGTAATTTTGTTGTCAAGCTCTTTTACATATTAGATTTAACAGAAAACAATCAAATCTATGCATCATTATGTTTATGATCTCTTCCTCTAATTGAAGATGATTATTTCAAAAAGTAATCATTCTTCTTCCATCACTATTTTAGTAAATTAATGTAAACAAACACTTTTTCGGATTAGCTTTGTCATTTACTAATCCAAATTCCCTTCATTTACATGTCTAACACAAAAAATTAATCATCAAAACACCCAAAACAAAATGAGACTAAATAACCATCTTTCTGTTTTATATTGCTTTATGTTTGAATCTAAAATTACTACTTTAGTTCCAAATTCTAGTGTGAGTTTTGTAAGATTATTTTTCTACAAGATGGGACAAATTTTATTAATCCATTTTCTTTTCGAAATTAGCCGAAGAAACGGTAAAATCCATAAAAACATACATGTTCAAGTTCTAATATGGTGTGTTATAAATATTCACAACAAAAGTAAAACTTAAAAGAAAAAATATACTAATACACTCGCATAAAAAAAAATGCACATAAACAAAATACCAATACACTCAAGTCCTAATTCAATGGTATACACTTCATTTAGATCATATTCCGAAATAAATCATTTCTGAGAGAGTCTATGTAACAAAATACCCATTTTCAAATAGACTCATCAATCAGATCCAAAAGAAAAGAATGAATATAAATATAGAGCCAATAAGATAAATCCTCACCCTTTACAAATACAAGATACAATCAATTAAATTCTACCTCACATCATTGTCCACATAACATGTTTGTATCAAAAAAATTAAAAGATGTTTCCTAACAGAAAGTGAGTGATTCTATGAACAACCAAAGCTATAGAATTCTATTATACAAGTAATATAACTAACTCTATTTTTATGTTCAAAGGAAGTACTATATAAAGGGATAGTCACATAACAACAATAGGAGCTCCAAATCTACAGTTTTCTTTATTTCCGACCATTTATTGGTAAGCAACTATATGACAATCTCTGGAATAGCATTTTACAGATCCTATGATTTGTATTATTTAAAACAATAAAACAATCCGATACTTTTTAACCAGCCTGACGAGGCTGAGGAACAAGTGTGTCAGTGTCCTCTGCATCACTATGAACATCTTCATTGGATGCTTCAGTTAAACCTACAAACCCAGAAGAATAAAATTAATAATAAACTGTTACGACTTGTTTCGTAAGGTGTGTTTTGGGTTCAAGAATCACGCTCTTGATCTATAAGACCGGTAAAATTCTATAATCAAAGGGCAGCGTAAGGTTTTCAATAGGGAATTTGGGGGGAGGGAATAGAAGAATCAAGGGTGCGAAGAGAAATACTGTTGGTCTATACCAAACAGTCCATAGTAAATAATAATAGATGAATATGGCAGAAGTTAATATCTTCATTGTTCTATTCATGGGTCCTTGGGGAAGAAAGATCAGCCTTATATAGGTGATGTCTTGCCCCCATAATATTCGGTTACAACAACTTTAAAAGAATAACAGAATTCTGTTTGTAAAGTAGAAAAAGAAAGCAAAACAAAATAATAAAACAACAAAACAGAAATCCGGCCCATGTGCACCATAGGACCGAGACCGGGTGTCGAGAAAGGTTGCTGGAATTTATTCTAGGACCGAGGCCTTGATTTTAGACCCTAACATTATCTCCCCCTTCGAAATTCGTCTCCCTCGACGAAAAAGACCGTGGTCCGCCGAGTCTACCGAGCCTCTAATGCGCATGCTGAATATTTCAAAGAATTCGGTCGGACTTTAGCAAGACCAGCAAGTGTCGGAGTCTAGGACCGCATTTCTTAGAAGCCTTCGGTCTTCCTGCTCCACGACCAGTCCTTCCTTCGGCCCAGCACGCCAAGTGCAACAAAAGGGTCAACCAAGCCCAGTCCTTTATCCAGACCAGCAACACATGCGCAACAACATAGCCATGTCTTCCGACTACCTTCTTGGCTGGTGTTCGGTTGTTGGGTTGTTGGGTTAGCCCTTTGATTATTTTTTGGAAATTTTCAGCAACGTCTTCCAAAACAAGTGAAACACTTTGGCATTCGTTCTTGCTGATTATTTGTACCGTGGCAGCAACATTATGATTTTCAAAGGCCTTTTCTAGCTGGCTGCCTTGTATTATGTTGACCCGCGACCGAGGGACACCTTGCTGGACCGAGAAAGTGTGCAAGATAATGACACGTTCGTCCCTTGTCTCAAGCACCAAAGGTGGGACATAAAAATCTGATTCTTGGACGGGTTCTTGAAAGCTTTCTTGTACTTCTTGATGATCAGCCGGGGCCATGAACAATCTGGATTTGCACCTATGATTGGGCTCCCAATTATCATTGCAAGTGTAGCGTCGGTCTTCCTTGGGATCGGTCGTCTGGTTTGTGCTCGGCCAGACCGTGTTAGAAATGCATGGTTTGGGCAGCAGCGGCGGCTTGGCGTTGTACAAGGGCCTGCGACCGAATCGCAACAATAAATCTTTCTTGAATTTATGCCAAGTTAATGCTTCCATATGGTTGCGATTCCGCAAATATGATTCATGCCACGTTCTTGCCTCTTTTGAGAATTGAGTGCGGACAATGTCCAGCTTTGTGGCATCATTCGTCTTGCTCTCCCTAAATATTTGCTCGGCAAATAAGAGCTAGCCCTCCAAATCAGTCCCATCAAATTCAGGAATATCAATATTTGTGAGTCGGATTGGAGGATGGTAGCAAGAAACAATATTATAGGGTCGAGTGCGGGGATTTTAGCCATTATTAAACGCACCTTTTTCAATGGCTGTCAAGCTTTTTCCAGCAGCATACCTTCTGTTCATATTTTGCTGAAAGGCATTGTGCAAGGCAGCCTGTTCGGTCATATGTTGTTGCTGCAGGGCAGTATTCATGGATGCATATTGTTGGGTCAGCCCTTCGAGTAGGGTCTTAAGATCATCCATCTTTGCTGCTATCTGGTTTCTTTCATTTGAGAATCGCCTTGCTCTGATACCAAGAATGTTACGACTTGTTTCGTAAGGTGTGTTTTGGGTTCAAGAATCACGCTATTGATCTATAAGACCGGTGAAATTCTACAATCAAAGGGCAGCGGAAGGTTTTCAATACAGAATTTGGGGGGAGGGAATAGAAGAATCAAGGGTGCGAAGAGAAATATTGTTGGTCTATACCAAACAGTCCATAGTAAATAATAATAGATGAATATGGCAGAAGTTCATATCTTCATTGTTCTATTCATGGGTCCTTGGGGAAGAAAGATCAGCCTTATATAGGTGATGTCTTGCCCCATAATATTCGGTTACAACAACTTTAAAAGAATAACAGAATTCTGTTTGTAAAGTAGAAAAAGAAAGCAAAACAAAATAATAAAACAACAAAACAGAAATCTGGCCCATGTGCACCATAGGACCGAGACCGGGTGTCGAGAAAGGTTGCTGGAATATATTCTAGGACCGAGGCCTTGATTTTAGACCCTAACATAAACATATGAATTATTTGAAATAGGAAAGAAATTGAGAACTGTAATTGTAATTTTTCTTCCATAAGCTTCTAAGGCATACCTACCTTCTGATACTTCCAATGATCAGGACCCGCCCGGACATTTTGTTTTAAATTAAGCCCCAAACTCAGAAATAAATATTCCTCACATTCTCTATTCTATCTTCGACAATAGGGGTTGAAAAATAGATGATTCATTCTCCTGCAAGATTCAACCAGAACTGTTGTAAAAATCATCATTTACTCTTTTTCAATGTTAGGACAAAAGGATATTACATAATTTTAGGCCTTGTTTGATGAAAGGTTATTTGAAAATAATACAAATATTTCCCACCATGAATTACATCATTAAAATAATCAACCAAATACTTTATTTTTATAATATTTTAAACATTTAACCAGAATGACATAAGTTAAGAAGGTTTGAAAGACAACCTCATAATCACCTCCGGAAATAGGGTCTTCCCCATTCAGATCTTCATTCTCGAAACCCCATGTTGCAAAATCCTCAATTCCAGTATCATCCAACTCAGCATTATCATTAATGTTGTAAGTTTCATGAAATTATTCATTTACACTCTCAAATGAAGTAAATATAATGGGTGACCTTTGACTACTTTCATCAAATATATTCACTATGTGCTTGAGTGAGGGAGAAATCTCCTCCGACATGCCTATGGAATTCACCATCCTGTCAATGCAATCTATATGGATCATAACAAGAAAATTTTCACAAAGAAATGTAAGAGTAAAGGATAACAACACACTGTAATTGTTAGCATACCAATATCAAGTCAATTTTGTCCTTTATACTAAACAACTTATATTTATTTTATATTTCATTTCAGGTCCTATAAAATGAGAATAGATCCCTAGGTTATAGGCAAGAAATGAATAGTGTGGAAATCTATACTCTCCTCCCTACAAAGATTCCTTTTATATTTCCCATTGAAACAAAGTCATAATCACCATGAAATCAAAACCAACATACCTTTGGCGAAAAAAAGATCAATACTATCAAATTTTTTCACATTGAGGGACTCAAGTGACGATTCAAGTGTTGATGAAGGCGATACCTGCAAATGCATTCACCCTTAGTTTTGAAATCGTCATTTTGTAAAACATTACTAAATACCAACCTTCTAGTCTGACTCTTTCTTAGAATTATTGGAGAATAAGATTAGGAAAAGTTATTGGAGAAAACCTACACCCACATGGATACATGATTTTATTGTTAACTAATGTGGACATTTTAAAACTATTCGTTCAAAATATAATCCTTCTGTTAAACAATCTACCTTGATATAAACCCTGATAACATTATAGGGCAAAACATAATCTACTAATGGTGCGACAACAACTGTCCATACATTGGTTAAAAACTAACAACTAACTTTTTTAACAATACTATGTAACCCTGGTTATGTTATAGGTCTTTCCATTGATATAATATAAGCATAATGGCAAAACATAATCTACTAATGGTGCGACAACAACTGTCTATCTGATCCAACAGACACAAGTTATATTTATCCATTGGTTAAAAACTAACTTTTTTAACAATACTATGTAACCCCAGTTATGGTATAGGCCTTTCCATTGATATAATATAAGCCCCAGTGGTAGAATAGTTTCCAAACATTCCATTCACTTTGGTGACTAGTACTCGTTTTCTGTACCCGGTATAAAACTGATTTTATAAGTTTATACATATCAAACAAAAAAAATACTCAATAAAAACAAGAAAGTAAATTGACAGGTGATAGAAAATTAAAGGAATCCAATTAGGAACAACCAAAGAAGTCTTGATCGGGCATAACGATTGGGAAATTCATAACACCATTCCTAATAAAACCTATATTAAATGTCAACATAAACAGGTAAAATTACAAGGAATTCATCCAACAAAGAAGAAATCATTTCTTGTAGAGACGGACAATCTTAAGAGATCCTCGAAAAAGATATGTATTCTTAGACGCTAATCTAATACCAGGACTTTTGTTTGCGGTCTGATTATAAACAACCTTTGTCTCAGTTTAATTGAAAGACAAATTTACTATTTTGTACGATTTATAAGCAGATGCAGAATCTAAACACACGATAATGGACATTGCTTCAGCCCTAATTTGTTGGGATTCAAATTAGTTCAAGTTGTATCCCTGTAGCTAAATCAGAATTATGTGACCACTTTCATCATCACACTACAATGCAGGCACGAATATTATTACACAAACAAACAAATCCATGGAAAACATATTATGACTTGGGAAATTAAAGGTTGCAAGCTAATCATCTGGATTTTATACAAACTATATACATGTGAGTGCGCTTGTAAGTTGTAATTTGTATGGAGAGTACAACAGCTCACTTATAAAGATGGTTCAACTAAATAAGTCAAATATATACTCTAATTCATCTTTAAAACAAAGAAGTATAACCATTTCTCACTCATAAAGATGGTTTAATCATTTAGTGCAGCGATAACAACCTAGCAACAAAATCCAATTTAAAATAACTGAGAAATCCAAAACACTACAACAAGGGGCAAATCTATGAGCCATACATGAAAAATATAACCAGTGACCTAAATAAATCGCATATAAACCTCGTTTCGTCCTTAAAACAGATAAGTAGAACCATTTATCACTCAAAAGACTTTCAAGACCCGCAGACGAAGGAAAACCCTAATGGTCGGAGAAGAATGTAACTAACCTCGTGGGTGCGACAATCTGGTTGCGGAGAGTCTAAAAGCATTGCTCAGACCTATCATTGTCAAAATTGTGAAAATCATAGATAGGAACTTTCATGCGCATTGATGTCCTCCTCCTCACCACTGATTGAAGTCCAACTGTGCCAGAAATTGCGGCAGTACTAGGCTTGTTATACACCACCACCTCTCCTACTGATTTTCCTGCTGCTGCTTTCTGAGGTACATTTTCTAGATTTTTCTTCAGTGCAGCTACTTCAGCATCAGCTTTCCTTGTCTCTGGCAACTTCTTTCTTAATTCAGACAATGCCCTATTAATTAATAACTTTTCTAAGTCAAAAATTGACATTGATGGTCCCATATCTGATAGATTATTTGAAGATGTTTCTACGCCTGTGTCATCAAGACTCTTTCTCCTTGAGGGCTTGCCCAGTTTGGAAGGCTCGTGAAGAGATCTCGTGCTTTTATTGCCATTCCCTATAGGGTGTGCCTCGAGAGGGATGGTTATATTTGTATCAACAACCTCCACTGAAGATCCAGAAAACGATTTCCGCTTAGATTTAGATACAGCGACTCTATTTGTGGTTAGGATATTTGTAATAGTCCCAAGTTGATTTGCATAACAGTTTTCAAGGAGCAGGAAAATGTTGACAATCAAGAAAAGGATAAGAGCCATATGGAGGTTCTATCCCTTCGTTAATTGCCATGAAAACACCACGACAATTCTTGCAGGATAGTTTTTTTGTTCACATACTTCAGGAGATACTTATACCGAACGTTACAAGTTGTGCATTTTGTCCAAAAGGAATCACCCCTTTCATAGAAAAAAAGACTTAATTAATTGTCATCAACAAAACAAATATTTAGAATAATTTCATTAAAAAAAGAAATGATTTAGAATAAGGCCTTGTATGTTTATGGGTTATTTGGATAACCAATCAACAGGGCTACTCGGGGTACCCTAGTCCGACCTTGTTTGGGAGTATCGGTAAGAAAATATATGATAAATGAAAGACAACAAAAAAAAGATAGACCAAAATAGGGGTAAGACCCTTTGATCTTGTATCACAAAAGGTTTCATTGTGATTAACCAAACAAAGAATTATAATAAGTGTTAGGATCTAGGTAGCCGTTGGAGGACCGGGGTTGGAGCGGTTAGCGGTTCTCACTCGAAGGGTGGTGGTTAATCCGGTTATAGATTAACACCGGGGTTTCAATATTACACAACCTGTCACAAACCCTTGAACTAGGTTCAAGCGCGTAAGAGGTTTGTTTCAGGTTGAAGCAGCACACTTGTATGATAGGCAGAATCGGTTTCGGATGATGAAGGTTGAAGAAAATGGTGGGTCGGTTTCGGTAACCTTGTGATTCGGCTTAGATGAAGTTAAGTCAATTGGAGCGGTACAGATAGGTTAGATAATGGAACCGACAGAAAGTAAATGACAAGACGAGTTTTATGGATGTTCGGAGATGAAACTCCTACGTCACCCCTTCCTCTCGAAACCGCGAGAAGGATATTCACTAAGGAATACAAATACAATCCGATCGAGACTTATTTCCTGCTCGATAACACTCTTACAATTTATACCGGAATTGTAAAATACACAAACTAGCACTCATGCTTTCTCTAGAGATAGAACGCACTGTTTTCACTTGTAGATTAAATGCTCTTAGAATTTCTCACTTGTCCCACAGTATATCGCATTTACTCTTCTTCAACTGCTTCTTTTATAGGTGAAATATGCCAACGGTCATATTTCACTTCCTTGAATCTAATTAGCTGAGCAGAGGTGCAGAGGTTCAGTGATTCAGACCTGCGGTCGTTTCCTCAGACCTGGCGGTCAATCTCAGACCTGGCAGTCTGTTCTTCCGGTATGTAAGACAAACCTGCTAAGTTTGTTTTTTGCTCAATGTGGACACTGTCTGTTAGACAGTTGTCTGTACTTGGAAGATTTCCTTTCTGACTTATCCCGAAGTGGAAAGATCCTGTAGGACTGTTTTCTGCAGCCTGCAGACTTTCCTCAGACTTGTATAGATATGGAAGTGTTCAGTCTGTTCCTTTGGTATCATGCACAACAGATACCCGAATTGTCTTCTTGTACTGGTCGGTCTTTCGACTAAACCGGATGGCTTCCGGTGTGAGTAGTGTAGCCGGACTTCTTCCGGTTATTCCTCTGCCTTGTGGCTGATCGACTGTCTGATGTTTCCGGTTTTAAGCTTTGGCCGATCCTTTCTTTGTGCGGTCATGTTTCAAGCGTTCTTGGTCGGTTTAGTGACTTGACCGGCTAGTTTTCTTTAGCCGGTTCTTTTGTTTGTCCGGTCCGGTTCCTTGTTCCTGCATGGAAGGTTTATTTAAGTTAGGTTTATTTGAACCGGTCTAATTTTATCTATCAATAAGACTTAGAATAATTGTCATTATCAAAACAAAAATTTGCTTGGCAAAACGGAGAATGCAAATGCACATACCTAGTATTTCTCCTAATATCGTACGAGGTTCGTTCACTTAGATCGAACAATATATTCCATGCTTCCGAGAGAAGGTTAAATGCCCCATCTGCCCCAACAGTTTTGTTGCAATAAGGGTTAAGCAGACAATACATCTCCATAAACTGTCTAATGAGCCGAAAGATGGTTTTAGACCAAAAATTGCATAGAAATCAGTTTCCCCTTTGAATTTTGTCTCAGATGCAGCATAGACATCAAATGTAGCTTTCATTTCTTTTATACCCTCCAAGCTGGGACAAAGCATCTCAGCTCTCAAAGCATAGGTACATGCGCCATTGTAGTCTTTCTCAACAAATCTTTTCTCAGCCTCCTCCCTTTCTGTCCTGCGAACCGCCTCAATTTTGCTACACCGGAGTGAGTTTCAGCTTCTTTTTTCCTTCATTTGTTTCTTAATTCATTTCAAAATGCAATTAATGAACCAATTGCGAGCTTCATATACAGATAGGCGATTGATTTGATTTAGATTGAAATTCAAGAAACTTTGATATGGGAAGACGTGATACTTATATATCTAATTAGTTTTCATCGAACTACTGTAGGTTTATTAGCTTAGTTTTGCGTATCTGCTGTGGCCTCATTGTGCAATTCGGATGTTTCATTTTATTTCAAAAGTGTTAATCTGAGTATTGGATTTACAATTTTGTGGATGCTAATCTGAGTATTGGATTTACAATTTTGTGGTTTTTGTTTGATCTATGGAAATTAACGAAGAGGTGGCTCCCAGGGCGGAAGAGGAGGAGGTTCACATGACAGAAGGGGAGGCCGCTAGACTAGGGCGGAAAAGGAGGAGGCTCCTATGGCGGAAGAGGAGGCTGCTAGGGAGGTAGAGGTGGCACCTATGGCGGAAGAGGAGGCTCCTACCGAAATTAAGGAAGAGGAAGAGGCTACAATGGCGGTAGAGGAGGAGGCTCCTACAGAAATTAAGGAAATTAAGGAAGAGGTGGCTACTAGGGCGATAGAGGAAGAGGCTCCTATGGCGGTAAAGAAGGTTCGCAGGACAGAAAGGGAGGAGACTGAGAAAAGATTTGTTGAGAAAGACTACAATAGCGCAAGTAGCTATGTTTTGAAAGCTCAAATTCTTTGTCCAAACTTGGAGGGTATAAAAGAAATGAAAGCTATATTTGATGTGTATGATGCATCTGAGACAACATTCAAAGGGGAAACTGGCTAGGCTCATCAAACAGTATACGGAGATGTGTTGTCTACTTAACCCTTATTGCAACAAAACTGTTAAGCTTCTATCAGAAGCATGAAATATATTGTCTGACCTCAGTGAACAAATCGAGGAGAGGTGGTGGTTTCTAACCAGCCTAGCACTGGCACTGTGGAGCTTCAATCAGTGGTGAGGAGGAGGACATCAATGCGAAATGACGGTTCCTGACTCTGATTTTCACAACTTTGACAATGAAAGGTCTGAGGAATGCTTCAAGGCAAGCAGATATGGGCAATCTACGACGAATAGATGGTATGCCATGTCTGTACTGTCTGATTCGTCAAGTGATTTCAGTCTCACCTTTTAAAATTGCAATCAGTTACATGAACTCTAAAACTGTTTCGGAGTTTGGGTCGGTGTATTGGATAGAATCTGGCTTTACGAAATCTTGTTGAAATTTTAGGACATCAAACATTGATGTGGTCGAAGAAGTGAACATCTTTTCTCATGTATTGAGCAGAGAAAAAACAACACGGGGAGGATGCCTTAGAATTTATCCTAGGAGCGGAAATATATGGGCCATATACAAGAACTGGTCATCGGAATGGAACAGGGAGACCCCCTCTGAAGTTAGGCATCAATATGAGATGGTGGAAATTATGATGGATTATGATGAAGAAGATGGGGTTTGCATGAGTCCACTGGTGAAAGTAGATGGTTACAGGACTGTGAATGGGAGGAACTCAGATAAGGTTCCATTTGTAGTGTTTTGAAGAAGGAAATGTTGTGATTCTCACATTGTGTTCCTTGTTGGCGAATTAGAGGTGCAGAGAAGACTGATGATCTGCCAGAAATCTGTTGGGATCTTGACCCAGCTGCAACCCAAGATGGCCTTATTCTTCAAAAGCAAGAAGAAGAAGAAGTAAACTGTTTGTTTTTTCTTATGATTGTTCCTGAGTGCACTTGATGTTGGTTGTTTCTTTATTTGAAAACTGTTGATTATTTGTTGTTTTGAGATCAAAGTTTGAAATTAAGATGCTCTTGAATTATCAACAGCCATACCCGGTCCAGGATCAGACTTTCTTCTTGCTGGATTGATTGTCTTATTTTGTTATAAAATAAATAAATAAAATATTTAAATTATAATTTATTAATAATTTTTTGGGATAAAGAAATTTGAGTAGATGGTGATTTTAGAAAATAGATACAGACTCAGTGTTTAATACATACTAAAAAAATATGTGTTTAATGCCGACCAATTTTTCGGTGACCGATAATAACGTAATATTATTACATCACATTATGATGGGCAACTCTAAGTCAAATATTAGATCTCTCAATTGTGGTTGTCTTAGTACAAGATTATACTTAAAAAAATAAGATTTTAAAAAAAATGCTTTGTTCAACTTTAAAAAGTATTAAAATAAGGGCTTATGAACTAACTTAGTATTACACAAATCAAATATGTTATTCTTTAAGTTGCAAATTTTATAATTTATGTTCACTTTTTTTATAGATATATTTATAAATAGAAGTATTTTGTTTCAACTTTCAATATATATTATTGAAAAATATTATTAATATTATAATACATATTACATTATTTGCATTGCAGATTTTATTTATGATATTATATTTTATAATTTATTTTATAATAATCATTATAAATATGCTTAATTTTTAAATTGTCCGATTGTCGAGTCAAGAGGTGTGGTTAATTTGAATATTTATTTGAGAGTAAATGGATACTTGGGTCGGATTGTGGGTGGACTCGCACATAAACTTAAAACGGTTAAAATAAAATTAAAAATGCTATTTATATGTTTTGAACTTGCAACATAACCAACTAAGTACAAACTTTTAACCAACTAGGCTAACAACACTTTATATGTAAGATTCAACACCAGATTTATTGAACACGAGACATTTTAACAATAAAACTTCAACATTTTAACTAACTAATCTATATATATATATAATGATGCTTAATTTTTAAAGTGTCCGGATTGCCAGGTCGAGAGCTGTGGTTAATTTGGATATTAATGTAAGAGTAAATTGATATTTGGGTCGGATTATGGGTTGACCCGTTCATAAATTTAAAACGGTTAAAAATAAAATTAAAAATTCTATAGGTATGGTTCGAACTTGCAACCTAACAAAACAATTGTACAACTTTTTAATCAAATAGGTTAATAACACTTTATATTTTAAATTCAAACACCAAATTTGATGAACGCGGTAGTTTTTAATCGGTCATAATTCTCTTTTGACTCTGCGCTATAGATTTAAATATTATTAGTGAGCAATGGAAGAGTTCCATCATATTTATAGAGATAAGGGACATAATTCATATGGATATAGTAAGTCTCGTCTGGGGTATTTTATTGATAGTCTTTACATTTTTTTTCTTTCACTCGTAGTATGGGTAAGAAGTGGACTCTAGAGGTGAAACTAAATGAGTTGATGAATCAAAATGTATCAATTGTTTTAAAGATCGTTCTGCATTGTGAGAATAAATGGATACTTGAGTCGAATTGTGGGTTAACCCGCCCATAAATTTAAAACGATTAAAAATAAAATGAAAAATGCTATCACATTTTTACCGTAATAATTTTTTCATAGTTTTTTTTATATTATTATTCGTGCAAATGCACAGGATAAATACTAGTTTGCTTAATAATGACTTATTTATTAATGACTTGTTTAATATTAATTAATTTATTTTTTCTAACAAAAATTGTATTAACATTTATGTTGGTAAGAATATTTCTTAAAAATATATAAAATTATTATTTCAACTTGATTTCATTAATTTATAAATTAATTTTTCTTTTTATATTTTACTATTCTAATTAGCCATATATTCTACAACATTTTTACAATAGTTTCATATATCTTAATAATAAATAGAGTAATTTCAAATGTACATATTTTATAATACATAACAATTATATATTTTAAATATTCACAATTAATTTACAAACTTATCTTGCAAGACCATTTGCAATTAATAGGTATTTTTTTAAATAATTTATACATTTAATTTACTTGATATATATTTTGTCTTATATATAAAATTTATATCTTAAATTTTAACAATAATTTTAGACATTTAATAACATGATTTGAAATAACTTTACAATGTATATTTAAGTTTTTTTTTTCAATTATTAATAGTATTTGTTCAGTAATAGAAAATATGTATTTTTTAAATTTAGAATAATGGATGGTTTCTCGAGATATAATTAGATCCTAACGGAGCCTGAAAACAAGGGGAAAACTACTTTCATCACAGAGGTCGGTATCTTTTGCAATCGAGTGATGCCCTTTGGACTGAAGAATAATGGAGCTACATATCAGAAAACAACCATAAGTCACAACTATTCTCCACGACATAATCCACAAGAAAGTCAATGTCTATGTTGATGATATCATCGTCAAATCCAAGAATCAAGCTGAACATATCACGAACTTGGAGAAATTCCTTTAGAGGATTTAGAAATACCATCTCTATTTAAATCAAATGAAGTGCACCTTCGGTGTCACTACTCAAAGAGGAATAGAAGTCGACTCTAGCAAGATTGCGGCCTTCACAGCCATGACATCACCCCGAAATGATCGAGAGATTCGAAGATTTTTGGACAAAATTCAATATATTAGTCGCTGCATTAGTAAGCTCACTTACACTTGCGATCATCTCTTCAAGCATCTTAAGAAGGGTCAAAAGTTGTCTGGAGTGATACTCATTAATATGTCCTCGAGAAGGTGAAGGCGTATTTGCAATCCCTTCCTATTCTCATGTCTTTGAGGCCAGGAGTTTCTTTGATTCTTCACTTCACTATCACTAAGTCATCCATGGGGAGCATTCTAGTACAGGAGAATGAAATCAAAGAAGAGGTGGAAATCTACTACATCAGCAAAATGATGACCAATTATGAGTTACATGACTCTTCTGTGGAGAAGGTTTATTGGGCACTAGCCTGGGTAACGAAGAGGTTGTGCCATACATCAGAAAAAGGATGACCGATCATGAGTTAAATTACTCTTATGTGGAGAAGGTCTGTTGGGCACTAGCTTGGGTAGCGAAGAGGTTGCACCATTATATGCAAGTTCACCCAATCAAGTTAATGTCAAGACTTGATCCTATTCGTTTCTTGTTTCAAAGAATCCCTCTATTTTTGTGTTTGGCCAAATGGATGATGAGGATTTCAGAATATGATATCTCATATACCGTTTAGAATATAATCAAAGGTAGTGTGGTAGATAATTTTCCAGATGATCAACCAATTATTGTTGAAGATGTTGACAAAGAGATGAAATAATCAGCACAGGGCTTCAATACGTGAATGTATGCTCAAAATTCCCCTAGTAAAGACTATGGTATTTTGTTTTCGTAATGCAAGAGTGATGAAAGAAGACTTTGATCATTATGTCACGTGGTTAGCTCTAGACCGAAATATTTTCAACGCATAAAACTTGCAAAAAGTTCTAGACTGTCTCAACCAAGATGAATTTCAACTTCTTTCTTTTTTCCTCAACACAGAGAATGTTGTCCAACAAAGTCTCCCATTTTATACTTATCAAGTGACCAAATTTTGGACTTATGATAAGGACTTGGTATTCATTTTTTTAGAACCTCCTTGAGCCAAGTGTTTCGGAGTTTCATCTTCTCTCTTCACTTTTTTTTTAGAGAGAAGTCCTTGAAAAATCTATGCTTTGATGAATTCATGCTTGGGTATATATGATAGAACCAGCACTCCTAGTAAGATTGTCTAGCGGCAATTTAAAATTTTCAATATCTTGATGAATATTTTGCTCATTGATTTTTTTTTCTTATTATCATCGGTATATCTGACAAAATTTTTACGCCTAGTGAGATTGCCCAGCGGTGATTTCAAAGCCTCAATTTTTTGATGAATACTTTGTCCGTTGATTTTTTTAGTATCATTAGTATATATGACCAAATCGATACGCCTAGCGAAATTTCTCAATGGTGATTTCAATGTCTCAACCTTTTGATGAATACTTTGCTCATTGATTTTTTTTGTTTAAAGTTTCAAATCAATATCTCTTTTAAATACATTTATTTTTGTGAAGCCAGACAATTCTCCTAATCCACTCAACTTTTAGGTTAGGTTCGGGTTCTGTTGTGTCTCGACGTGTTTGGAAATATTTTGAAACAATCGCAAGATATCTTGAAGGAAATCAACAAACAAAACTTCTTCGTGAGTCTTTTTAGAAAGACTTCGAACCCACTTTCGGAACCAGTCCCTAGTTAAGAATTGGTCATAACGCTTACTCATTTTATAATGTCCTTGTCGTTTCATGACAACAAAGATAATAATTTTCTGAACACCAAGGATAAAAATGTTTTGAATGATTTCGACCGAACCTATTTGATAGGCTGTCTACCTATCCCCTAAAATGGGGAATTGGGTCTAAAGGAAGTTCAATGTTCTTCTTTCAATGCCGAGAGTAATGAATTGAAAAGAAAATGGAAGAAATTCCCTTAGTGTGCTTTTTAATAAGTCTTCAACATGACTTTGTTTTTAGAAACTTGACCTTTACAATCACGTTGCAATCACGTTGAAAAGTTTTTTTTAAATGCATTTGCAAAAATGCCCATAATATTAAAACTAGGGATCCAAAAACAATGTCATAGAATACATGCTTGAATATAAATACAAAAAAACAATGTTGTACTCATGATATGTATTTTCTGAAATATGTTCTTGTAGAAAACAAGGGATTTAAGTGTTCACTCCGTTTGGGAAAATCTTTGACAATCATGGCATAACGTGAAATGAAGAAATTTTTTTAGAAAGAAAATAAAAATAAATCAAACACACGACATTTTCTCCATTTCAAACATAATATTTCTTGAGCGTATCAAGATTAAAAGGGGATGAGCATTCATCGCCATCGAGAGAAGTGAGACGCACAACTCCTCTTGAAAAGATATGTTTGATGACAAAAGGTCCCTCCCATGGCTGCTGGAACATCCCTCTAGGATCCTACAACTTTCAGGTCTTCTTGAAAACAAGATCTCCGACAACAAGATTCCTAGGCTTGACCTTCTTGTTGAACTCCCTCGCAATGTGTCTCAGAAGAGTCATTTAACTCATAATCGGTCATTCTTTTGCTGATGTAGTAGATTGCCACATCTTCTTTGATTTTATTCTCCTAGAATGCTCCATATGGATGACTCAGTGATAATGAAGTGAAGAATCAAAGGAACTCGGGATAGGAAGGGATTGCAAAAACGCCTTCACCTTCTCGAGGACATGTTAATGAGTATCACTCCAGACAGCTTTTGACCCTTCTTCAAAAGCTTGAAGAGAGGATCGCAATTAGAAGTGAGCTTACTAAAAGATCTGGTGAAGCAGTTAGTAAAATGGCAAGCTATAGAAGACCTTATAAGTGTAAATTCGGTCTCGGTTATGATGGTAAAACACCCACCCAACCCTCCAAAGGATTGAATCTTACTAAAGACAAGCTTCCATTCATAAGCTTTGTCAAGAGCTCTTCAACCTATACCGAGTCATCTCATGATTCAAAATTGGCTATGGAGATAACCTATGTAGGTCCAACCGATACAACCAAATGGTCTCTTTCTAAAAGGAAAACTTCTCAACTACATGATAGGAACCCACACTACACCGATCAAACCTCACCTCAACACCACAAGGTAAAAATAAGTAGACGTTAACACACCAAACCCAGCGCAACAAGAGGTGGATATCCCCCAGGCCTCCATGAGGTCTTGGGTTCGAGCCCGTCAGACGGCAAGTTCTGCGCCTGGTTAATTGGTTAAGTATGTTTGCGGGCTATGTACTTAACCCGCGGGGATTAGTCGCACTCCATAGAAGCAGCGGAACCCAGCGTTCTCAAAAAAAAAAATTATGCGAATAATCAGAGTATGGATACCCAAGGGACTAATCAACCACGGACCCAAGTAAATGTGGGTACCAAATAGTTGTAAATATGTATATTTTACAGGTTATGAAGAAGCGGCTAGAAAACTCTAAGTGGTATCTGGACAGCGATTGCTCCAGACATATGACTAGAAACATCAATCTGTTGACCGACATCAAAATAGAAGCCGGTTCAATGATAGTTTTCGGTGACAACTCAAGAGGTAGAACTGTGGGCAAGGGTAAGATTGTTTATGGTAATTTAACAATTAACAATGTACTTCTTGTTGAAAACCTACATTTCAATCTACTAAGTATCAGTCAAATGTGTGACCCTAGATATACTGTATAATTTCATAAACATGCATGCTTAGTTAAGGATTCTCAAGGTAGCACTCTACTAACCGGAAATAGGCTAAGAAATATCTACAAGGTAGACTGGAAGAATGAAATTGAATATCCTATGTGTATGGTAGCTCGAAGTGATCAAACCTGGCTGAGGTATAAGAGATTAAATCATCTAAATTTCAAAATTATAAACTATATTCGCACTAAAAAGTTAGTTGAAGGAATTCCTGACATAAGATTCAATAAAGAGAAAGTATGTTCAGCATGTCAAATGGGTAAACAGACTAAGTCATCCTTTAAGAGCAAAGAAAATATTCAATCTAACCGATGTTTGAAACTTCTTCACATGGATCTATTTGGACCTATTAAGGTTACCAGCTTAGGCGGTATGCACCACACTTTGGTTGTTATTGATGATTACTCTAGATATACATGGGTTATATTTCTGGCCTCTAAAGGTGACATTGTATCTAATTTAATTACACTACTTAAACATTTACAAAATGAGAAATCAACACGTATAAATACCATTAGAAGTGATAGAGGAACCGAATTTACAAATAGCACATTAAGTTCTTCATGGTCATATAAACTAACTGTATCTTATAGATCATAATTCAATGATATGAATCAAAAGTCATAGCTTTCTGAAATTTTGACCAACATATAAACATCTCGGGCCTAGGGCTTTAGTCTAGGACCGGTAATCCTTGGTCCTGTTCTTCAGTCGCGACCAAGAAAACCTAGTCTCTAACCAAGGACCAAGACTGATTTTCTTCAGCTCCGACCGAGGAGCAGGACCGGTGTTCTTGAGGAAGGACCGAGCCCCATGACTGATTTCATTACATATGCACGACAAGAATCCTGCTTGAATAAATGAAATTTACAAGCTACTTAACACATTGTCTCTAAAAAAATGTTTAGTAAAAATCCAATGAACAGGCTCTTACACGAGTTGCCCATAGTTGATCTGAATAATGTCTGGTATCTAGAAAATCTTAGAAAAAAATAGATTTTATATAGGAAAAAAAGATTTAAAGAAATTAGTTAATAGTTAACATTTATACGGGTCTATTGGAAAAGGTCGACTTAAAAGACCAAATGATCATGAATTCGATTTTCACCAGAAACACTTTGATTGGAAGCGAGGGACATGATCATGGTTGTTAGAAAAATTAAGTAAGTTAATTTTTAAACCGTCCACACATTACAACTTTTGAATATTTATTCTAAATAATCAAAAAGGGAGAAATTGTTAGAAAAATTAAGTAAGTTAATTTTTCAATGGGTAGAGAACTAAACTACTCTTAACTCTCATGTGCAGGAATAGACCAAGTCGTATAAACCGGTTGAACACCGCATAATCCGGCTGGAGAATACACCAAAGAAAAATTAAGAACAGAACAAGTCGTATAAACCGGCTGAAGACCGCATAAACCGCAGGAGAATACACCAAAGAATCCGGCTCCAAATGATCAAGTCATGATCAAGAAGAACCGGCTTCAAACATTTCAAACAGACCGACTAGCAAAGAAAAGTTACCATTCCATCCGGATCATATTGCGAGAAGATCAACCGGAAACTCTGAATTACAAGATGACGTAATATGACAAAATAGATGCTTCTTGGGAAATGCATGATGATCTGTTTATCTGAAGATCCGAATCAGACAGCCGTAAGGTGTATGTTTGACACGTGTCCAAAACTACAAGCCGGTTACGTCATCAATACCTGACCGGTATATGCATTCTTGCCAAATGTCAGAAAGATGAAACGTGCACGCAACATCTCTGAACCGGTGTGGCTTTCAAACTAACCAATCCTACGGAGAGATAAGAAGATGACCGTTGGGATTTGATTCACTATAAAAGGAAGACGAAGCGACTTCATTTATTACGGTTCTGAAATATTTTAAGAGAGAGAAAGAAATCTCACGCGCGATCCTAAATTATTGTTTCATTTACCGAAAGCATTGTTGTTATATTGTGTTATTTGTATTACATCAAGAGTGAAGTGGTGTAACAGGCGAGTAGCGAGTTAGATTCGACCGGAATTGAGTGAGTGTTGTAACATTCAAAGTTAGTGGAGATCCTTCTCATAATCTGAGAAGAAGGGGTGACGTAGCAGGGTTTGCTCCGAACATCCATAAAAAATCTTGTCTCGTGTCTTTTCTTTTGTTTCCGTCTCATTCACTCTAAAAAATCGATCTATCACCAACTTAAACATAACCCTTAACTAAACTGGTCTACATACTTCACTTAACCTATTCCTTGTTAACTTCATCAAAACTAAGTCTTGCGTGTTGATTCAAGCTGAAATAGACATTTCTACCCTTGAATCCGGTTCAAGAGTCTGTAACAGTTTCCGTAGTGTTGAGAACGGTTGTAGTCTCTAACCGGACTATCGCCAATTAGAGCGTGTGTTGTGTTGTGTAAGCGGTCAACCCTTAAAACCGGAACCCCGGTCCTCCAAGGGCGATCCCGATCCTAACAAGTGGTATCATAACGAGGTTCTTAACACTCAAGCAATCGAAGAAGATGGGAAGCATGACCCACAACAATAGGCCACTTATGCTAAAGATTGAGGCATTTAGCGGCTAGAAGGTTCGGATGTATTTACATCTGATCACGTTGGATGATGAAATGAACACCATCCTAAAGGAAGGTCCGATAAAGATCTAAAAGGAGAAAGAAGAATGGGCGGCTGAAGATAGGAGAAGAAACAACCTAGACAACCATTGCATGAGAAATATTTTCAAATCTTTGGACAACAACACTTTCGAAAAGTCATGGAATGCAAAACGGGAAAAGAAGTGTGGGAAAAGTTGATCCAACTGTTTGAAGGTAGTGATCAAACAAAGGAGAACCAGAAAGAGCAGAAGGCTCTAAAGGCTGCTAAAAGCAAGGGAAAATGGGCCGATAGTGATTTGGACGACTCATCATCCAGCGATAGTGATGATAAAGTTGAAACTTGCTTCACGGCTAAGAAAGAATCTGAGGTATTTGATCTCTCCTTTGATGATTTTACCCGAGATGAACTAATTGCTGCACTAAATGACATGGTCATTAAGTATAGAAAATTGTCAAAATCCCTTTATCAAACTATTTCAAAAATTAAGTCTAATAGCTCAAATTGTTCATCTCAAATCAAAGAGGTTGATGTTTCAATAAATGAGATCTCATATGTGAATGAGAAGCTCAAGGAAGAAATTACAAGCTCTAATGTTTTAACTTCAAAGGATGAGATGATTTATGTAAAGCCAACTTCAAGTTGGCTGAAACCTGAGAGAAGGGCAACCAGTTTGTATGGCAAAGAAAAACTTGATCGAAAGTTTAGAGATGTTTACCGAAAATCATCCTTTGAAGTTAAATCATCAGCAGGTAGATACACTATACATACACACAACGGAAAATCCATCAAAATAATCAAAGTATGGATTCCCAAGGGATTAATAAGCCACGGACCCAAAGAAAAATGGGGACCAGATTTTCTATTGTCTATGAATGTAGGTAAATCAAGACAAAAGCTTGGAAGAGACAACATTGCATCTGGGCTGGCTGTTGACGAACACATCACATGAAGGGAACAAGCATGAAGTGGCTAACATCCTCACAAAGCCACTTCTCGAGTCTAAGTTTTCTTCCCTTAGAAATATTTTAGGATTGTTAGATTACAAAATTTGAAGAAAAAATTGTTAGAAAAATAAAGTTCTCCTTAAACCAAACCGTTTTTCCAAAACCGGCCAAACAAATATAAGCTTTTTAAAAACCGGCCAACAATTACAAGTTTTGAATATTTATTCTAAATAATCAAAAAAGGAGAAATTGTTAGAAAAATTAAGTAGATTAATTTTAAACCGGCCATACATTACAATTTTTGAATATTTATTCTAAATAATCGAAAATGAGAAATTATTAGAAAATAAATGTTAGAACTTATGAAAAGTTTAATGAATAAATAAATTAAGTTCAAATAAATATGTTAAACCGCTAAGTTATATCAAGTATATTAATTGGTTTAAATAAAACAAGAAGTTGTTGTAGCGTAGAGGTAAACACTTACGCCTGCAAATAATATTTAAATTTTTGTTATCTCAGGGAAGCTGAGCAAAATATCAAAATCTCCATGTAGGCGAGATCGGCTTGGCAAATGTATACCGTTTTGGTATTTCGACTTCGGTTCAAAGTGAAGTTCAGTCAACCGGCTAAGTTAGGAGATCGGTCAAACAGACATTTAATGAAATAAGGCTCCGGTCAAACCGGATCGGTCAACCGACACTTCATGAAGCATGGCCGGTAATAAATGAGTTCTGGTCTATTAAATGCTCCGGTTGATTAAATGCAGCCGCTCCAGACATAAATACTCTGGTTATTAAATGAGCCTCTCCGGTCATTAATTGCCCTCAGATCCAGCTAATAAATACTTCAGCATTCTCAGGTTTGAGATGAAATCCGGACAGGTTCAACCTTTGTGCAGAAATCCGGAACGGTTCAAGTTCAGGACGGAATGAGTTGCAACTTATTCAAAAGATATGAATATCTTGAAGATAACGTGTTAAGACAAACAAAATATTCTTTGGTAATATGTAAAAGAAGAAACTAGGCATGAGGCAAGATAATGATTACAATATTCTTTGAGAATATGTAAGAGAAGAACCCAGGCATGGGGCAGGATAATTATTAAAATATTCTTTGTGAATATGTAAGAGAGAAAAACGATCGGCTTATCCATGTCTGCCATGTGTCCAAACCGGCTTATGCATGTCTGCCATGTTTCAACCGGCACGCCTTCCAGTGACCAATCTCATGGAGAGAGAAAAGATGACCGTTGTCATCTTTTCACTATAAAAGGAAGCTGAATCATTTTCAAGAAACAAGACCCTCGCGCGAACACGTAAATACAAGTGAGATCATTAACGGTTCTGAAATATTTTAAGAGAGAGAAAGAAATCTCACGCGCGATCCTAAATTATTGTTTCATTTACCGAAAGCATTGTTGTTATATTGTGTTATTTGTATTAAATCAAGAGTGAAGTGGTGTAACCGACGAGTAGCAAGTTAGGCTCGACCGGCATTGAGTGAGTGTTGTAACATTCAAAGTTAGTGGAGATCCTTCTCATAATCTGAGAAGAAGGGGTGACGTAGGAGGGTTTGCTCCGAACATCCATAAAAAATCTTGTCTCGTGTCTTTTCTTTTGTTTCCGGCTCATGCACTCTAAAAAACCGAACTATCACCAACCTAAACATAACCCTTAACTAAACCGGTCTACATACTTCACTTAACCTTTTCCTTGTTAACCTTATCAAAACTAAGTCTTGCGTGTTGCTTCAAGCTGAAATAGACATTTCCGCCCTTGAATCTGGTTCAAGAGTCTGTAACAGCTTGCGCATTGTTGAGAACGGTTGTAGACTCTAACCGGACTATCACTAATTAGAGCGTGTGTTGTATTGTGTAAGAGGTCAACCCTTAAAACCGGAACTCCAGTCCTCCAAGGGCGATCCCAATCCTAACAAGATCTACAAGGCTATAGATGATAACACAATGAACAAAATATCAGATTGTGAAAATGCAAAGGAATCCTGGGAAACGATCATTCAGATCCATGAAGGAAACGAAAGAACAAAAGAAACAAAATCTTGGTGGCTACTCAAAAATATGAGAACATCAGGATGAGACCGGGAGAAAACATGAAGGAGTTCAGCAACCGGTTCACTAGCATGGTCAACGAGCTGCAAACACTCGGAAAAAGATACGATAACCGGGAGATAATCATCAAAGCATTGAGATCACTGCCGAGCACATGGGATATCAAGACCATGGTGATGAGGGAGTCAAGCAATCTCTGGCAGATGAAGCTACATGATGTGTTTAAAGATCTAAAAGCATATGAGTTCGAGATCAAGTCTCGGATCGAAGACGAGGCATCTACGTCAGCCGCAACCACAGCTCTGGTTACATCGGTGGAACCGGCGGTCCATATATCAACCGCTCCGGCTCCAGTCAAAAACACTGATGAGATCAGTGAAGACGTGATGACGATGCTAGCTCAGAAATTCGGGAGATTCATGATGAAGAACCAACCACCATCTAACAACAGTTTGAATTATAAATATGTTGAAAAATCAAATAAAAGTTGTTATAACTGTGATTGTTTTGGACATTTCAGGTCAGAGTGCAGGAAACCGAGAAGAGACGATCGAAAATAGGAAAACAATTACCAAGGCAACAATTATCAAGGTAACCGGTATCAGGGTAACAACTATCAAGGGAACGATTACCAGAGGAATGACAACCAAAGGAACAATTACCGGAGGAACGATAACCAGTAAGCCGATGAAGGAAAAGAAATACAAAAGGCACTTATCGCATCAGACGGTGGAAGCGACTGGGCATACTCCGACAATGAAAATGATGAAGAGAGAGTAACATGCTTCATGGAAAACGACGAAGAGGTATTTGATTTCTCCTCTGATGAATTTATTAAGGAAGATCTAATTTCTACACTCAACGAAATGGTCGCTGAGTTCAGAAACATATCTGCATATATACTGACTCGGTTGGAACATAAAACCGAAGAGTCAAGTGGGACCGCTGGTGAGCCATGCGAAACCGCAGTATATGAACCGGTTAAACTATCCTTAGAAAATTAGGAGATAGTTCAACCGATAACTGAAGAAGATGAACGATCATAGTATATTACGGATACAAACAAAACAAATTAAACAAACCAAATCATTCTAACGAGATGAAACCCACAAAAGACAATCTCCCTTTCTTAAGATTTTTCAAGAGCTCTTCAACCAACAATGAGGCAGAAACTGTCATAGAACCGAAATTAAAATATGTAAGTCCAACAGACTCAGAAAAATTACTTCATCCTGAGAGAAGGAAAGCCAACCGGTCAGAAGTTAAACGAAATAAAACAGGTGCACCTCAAAATCAAAACTATTCATCACCACGACATAAGGCATTTTTGAGCAAAGAGCAAGAGGTTAAGCCAACTACAATTAGAACCATTATCGGGAAAGTGATCTGACTCAACAAAGTCTGGATCCCAAAGGTACTAATCAACCACGGACCCAACTGAATGTGGGTACCAAAAAGGTGTAAATATTTCTTTTTTGCAGGTTAAGAGAAGCAACCGGCTAAAGAACTAGGAATGGTATCTGGACAGTGGATGTTCAAGACACATGACCGACAACAGTGGACTAATAGTAGACATCATTTATGAAATCGGAGCATTAATCACATTTGGTGACAACTCAAAAGGTAGAACCGTGGGCAAGGGTAAGATTGTCCATGGTAACTTGTCTATAAATAATGTATTGCTGGTAGAAAACTTGCATTTCAACCTGTTAAGCATTACTCAAATGTGCGATGTAGGATACAAGGTTGAGTTTCATAAAAATGCATGTTTAGTTAAAGATCATCAAAATGACATTTTACTAACCGGAAACCGGATAGGAAACATTTACAAAGTCGATTGGAAAACTAAGATTGAAAACCCTGTATGCATGATAGTTGGAAATGATCCAAATTGGCTCTGGCATAAACGGCTAAACCATTTGAACTTCAAAAGAATAAACTTCATATGTTCTAGGGAATTAGTTTACGGTTTTCCAAATGTCAAGTTTTAAAAAAATAAAGTATGTGTTGCATGTCAAATGGGTCAACAAATAAAGTCTTCTTTTAAAAGTAAAGGAAACCACCAATCCGAACGATGTTTAGAACTCCTGTATATGGATCTGTTTGGTCCGGTTATGGTAACAAGCATATGAGGAATGCAATATATTATGGTAGTTGTTGATGATTATTCTAAATTTACTTGGGTAATATTTTTAGCTTCTAAAAATCAAGCAACGCCAAACCTGATTAAACTAATTTTGAGAATACAAAATGAAAAATCTAGTCGGGTAAACAAAATCAGAAGTGATAGAGAACCGAATTTACAAACAACAATTTAACTATTTTTCTTGATGATTTCGGGATTAGGCACGAGTTCTCTAGTGCTAGAACTCCTCAACAAAACGACCTGGCTGAGAGAAGAACTGAACTCTCAAGGAAGTCGCAAGGTCAATGACAGCCGATTCGGGCGTTGCTCAAAAGTTTTGGGCTGAGGCTATCAATACCGCATGTTATACTCAAAATCGGTCTCTAGTAACCAAACGTTTTTCTAAAACCCCTTTTGAGATATACTATGACAAAATTCCAAACATACGGTACTTTAGAATTTTTGGTAGTAAATGATATGTTCACATCAACAACAAAAATTATTTGACCGCTTTTGATGCTAAATCCGATGAAGGAATAATATTGGGATATTCAGATGTAAGTAAAGCATATAGAATCTATAATACTAGAACTTTAAAAGTTGAAGAAACATCTCATGTTGTTTTTGATGAATCGGTTGAACGAAACACTGCATTACCCTTCGACCTTCACAACAGAATGGAAATTTTCAATATCTATTATGATGATGAAGATGAGGTTCCGGTTTATAGACAATTTTTCAATGATCAAGAGGTTGATGCTGAACCTCAGCCTGATCAAGCTGTTTTACCGCAGAAAGTTGACTCTTCAGTTTCAACTGAAGAAATCGGTCGGTCTGGCTCTGTTCAGCCTACCGATCATTCTAACATTGATCAGCCAACTGAACGCTTGGAAGACACGTCTCGGATAAACCTCAAAAGGAATAAGAATCATCCTCTTGAACTAGTAATAGGTAACATTTCATCACCCGTCCAAACTAGGCAACAAAATTTGGAACACTATGAAAACTCAGCTTTCATATCACAAATTGAGCCAAAAAAGGTGGAAGCGTTGTCAGGTCCCGATTTGATCCTAGAAATGCAAGAGGAACTAAACGAGTTTGAGAGAAATAAAGTCTGTTACCTAGTTCCTAGACCAAAAAACAGACCGGTTATAGGAACACGATGGGTATTCAGAAATAAACTCAATGAAGACGGTTTAGTTACGAGGAACAAGGCCCGATTAGTGGCTCAAGACTATAAACAAGAAGAATTTGAAGAATCATTTTCTCCTGTAGTTAGAATTGAAGCCATTAGAAATTTTTAGCATTTGCAGCTTTCAAAAATTTCAAAGTCTTTAAAATGGATGTTAAAAGTGCTTTTCTAAACGGTAAAATAAATGAAGAGGTGTATGTTAATCAACCTCCAGGTTTCAAAAATCCAGAACACGAAAATCATGTTTACCGGCTAAACAAAGCCCTTTACGGTTTGAAACAGGATCCGAGAGCCTGGTATGATACATTAACACAATTCTTATTTGATCAAAAGTTTACAATAGGTTCAGTCGATAAAACTCTTTTCAAATTTGAGAAAAAGAAACACATATTACTTGTTCAAATCTATGTTGATGATATTATTTTCGGATCAACCGATTCAAAGTTATGTGATAAATTCTCAAAAATGATGACTGACAAATTTCAAATGAGTATGATGGGAGAACTGAGTTTCTTCATAGGGCTTCAGGTTAAGCAGATCGAAACTGGAACGTTCATAAGCCAACCAAAGTACACAGCCGAATTATTGAAGAAATTTGAATGGACACATGTGCTGAGGCGGCTACACCGATGAGCTCTTCCGTAAAGCTAGACAAAGATGAGGATGGTCAAGACGTCGACATCACGGCATATTGAGGAATCATTGGGTCACTGATCTACCTAACAGCCAGCCGACCGGACATCCTGTTTGCGGTCGGAGTATGCGGTAGATTTCAAGCGAATCCAAAGCAATCACACTATACCGCAGTGAAAAGGATCTTAAAGTATCTGAATGGGACTCAAGATGTGGGACTTTGGTACCCAAAAGATTCAAGCTTCAACCTCATCAGTTACTCGGATGCAGACTATGCAGGGTGCAAAATCGATCGAAAGAGTATAAGTGGGACTTGCCAATTTCTAGGAGACCGACTTGTCTCATGGAACAGCAAGAAGCAAACTTCAGTTGCAAGATCAACCGCGGAGGCAGAGTACCTAGCAGCCGGAACTTGTTGTGCACAAATCCTCTGGATCCAACAACAACTAAGGAATTTTGGAGTAATAGCTGAAGAGTCGCCAATATTCATTGACAACACCAGTGCAGTAGCGATCACATATAATCTGGTGTTGCACTCAAGAACAAAACACATTGACATAAGACACCATTTCATCCGGGAGCATGTTCAACAGAAACATATCCGGCTTGAATACGTTTCAACTGAGCAGCAAGTGGCTGACATCTTCACCAAACCGCTACAGGAAGCTAAGTTCTCTTATTTTAGAAATATTTTAGGACTTACTGATAGCAAGCAACTTATGCCATAATCATCCATGCATGCTTTCAAAATACATTATCATGAAAAACTGGGGTATATGTTCAGGGAGAAGCTCTCGCTTCTCAAACTGTATCCCAATAGGACATTAAATATTCAAGGATGCTAATCGGGAGGAAGTCTCCGATTGTGTCTGATAACTTCATAATATCAAACCACATGTATACATACTAAGCGGTTCAAATGACTTGGTAAAACGGATAAGTTTAGTCCAAAGCTGAACAAATGTTGATACAACTCAATATTTCTTCACACCGGAATAAGATATCTAAATAAAACCGGTCACGAAAAACCAACTAGTAAAGATGCACCATGGTTTCGGTAAATTGAACTTTTCCGGTTAACTTGGGACGGCTAACCGCGTTTTCATGCACACCTTGAGAAATGAAGCCTATAAATCATAAAATACAATGTGTACTAATTATTTTATTTATTTTATTTAATTTAATTATTAAGTTTTTTTTATTAAATATAATTAATTTATTAATTTTTAATATGTTTTTTAACTTTATTTATTTAATTAAAAATACAAAATATTATTATTTTTATATTATAATTATTTAAAATATATTAAATATTGAAATGTGTACTAATTTAATAAAATATAAATATTTAATATTTTATTATATTAATTATATATATATTTTATAAAATACTTATAAATTTTTTTTTTATAAATAAAATTATCTAACCAATAAATAAGATAAAGTCTTTAATATATTATATATTAATAATTACTCAAATTAAATATAATGTTTTACTTAATAATATATACGATAACATTGCATAATATTTTTAATAATATTTTTTATTAAATATTTCATATTTAACTTTTTAAAATATTTATTTTAGATAAAATTATTATTTTATTTTAATTAATTTATTATAATTTTATTATTAATATATAATATTTAAAATTAATTATATATCTTTTAGAATTTTTATCTTTTAATTTCTTAATATTAATAATTAAATAAAATAAAATAAGTAAAATAAATAAGATAAGAAAGGTAAATATATAAAAATGATAGGGATAAATAAGTAATTTTGGAGTTAATTAAGGAGTGGGACGGGGATGGGAATATGGGAAGGGGTGGAAAAAGCAATTTGCATAAATATATATTTTGAGGGATGATATTAGCTTCCTTGGAATTAAGAAGTATATGAATATCCTGAATACCAGTAGCCTTTTTTGTATGGGAAATAAGGAGATCATTGACCATCTCTTTGGGAACTTCCCATTTGTTTCCTTGTTTTATGGCAAATTTTCCACATCAATGAATCTTCTTAGCTTCCTATAAAAATGGATTGATATCAAGAAATGGCAATCGTCAAGACAGATAGCAAGATTTTTTTTGGAATGAAATTATCTTTGATGGAAAGTCACTCATTCAAACGTGGAGGCAAATTCTGACTTGTGGAAAAATTGGTTGATTTGTTAAAGATGGAGCATTGCATATGAAAAATCACCATTAATTCTAATTTCAAGCCGTTCTAAGCTTCAATTGTTTGTGTCATTTACTTTTGTTCTCATACCGGTTGTTTTTTCTATTTTTTTATCATGTTGGTCATTCATTTTTGACCAATACTTGTTCTATTTGAATCCTGAACTTTTGTAATCTCTTACCCTTTCTGGGTATTTTTATTTAATGATATTATGTTGTTTATTAAAAAAAGTCTTATTTAAGAAAACATTTTAGTGTTATAAACCAATATATACAATAATTTACTAAAATAGTGTTGGAAGAAGAATGAGAACTTCTAGAAATAAATCATCTTCAATGTTAATAAAATCTATTAGGTAGAGATTTAACTGTTTCTATTAAATCTATGATGATGTAGGAAGAGATTGACCCAAAAAATTACAATGTTAACAAAATCTAATAAGAGAATATTAAATGTATGAACAATCACCAGTGTCTAGTGGTTGATTAGTATCCTGCCACAGTACAGACCCGGGTTCAATTCTTGGATGCATTTATATGGAAAAATGATGATGAAATTGACTTCTATTGGCTTAATGGGGTCTGCCATACATAAAAGATGTTAAATGAGGCTAATGAGTTTTCCATTTTTTGTGTTAAATTGTTATACTTTCCTAAGACCACCATCTTCTTATGTTATAAGTAGTGTTATTGTCTTCTTTTTTCCACTGGCTTACTAGGGTCTGCAATACATCATCTAATTAAGATGATAAATGAGGGTTTCCATTTTTGTGTGTTAAAAAAACATAGTTTCCTAGGACCACCCTCTCCTTGTGTTGTTATTGCCTTCTGGTTATATATTGTTTTTTTACCTATGTATATAGGTCTTTTATCCAATTTCAAAATAATCAACGTTGTATTTCATTTTCTCATTTTTAAAGTCTATTTGATTTTTCAAAAATTCAAAACAAATAAAAATGATTTAAAATATTTTTTTCTATAAACCACACAAAATATTTATGCTTAAGGCCTGTTTGATTTATTTTCTTAATTTCCACTTTGCCTTTAAATTAATAACTTGCATTTAAAAATTTCAAAAAAAAATAAAATTCGTCATTTTTATAAATTAAAATATGAATTATTTGAAAAGCTAACTCATATTTTTGCAATCTTTTCAAGTACCTACCCATTCTTATTCACAACTCACAAGTGAGTTTGAATTTCTCTAAAATTCAGTATTTTTCTATATCGCAAAATAACGAACCTAAACGCATGCCTTAAGAATATATGAGTACAATAATTAAATCTAGTTTAGAAAATAAGCTAGAGCCTTAGACATGTGGATATGATTTGAATAAATAATCAAATAAATGTATAAAAATCATGTTTTCAAAAAATGACAAAACGTTTGTAGTAGAGATCATTCATTTCGGTGGGCACTTGAGACATAATGTTGATGACTTTTCTCACGTGTAACCAAACACCGGACCAAATCGAAATTTCTAAGTCGTGTTTGAACTAAAAAAAGTATTTTCCTTCCTAATTTCTCAATGAGTAAATTAAGTAACAACTCTAAAAGAGTCAAAGCTAGTATAATTTTGTTTAAGTCCTATTTGTGGTTTATCATCACACACTTAGGCAAATTCGAGAGAGTCATTCCCTCGTCTCGTTTTACGAGATTCGAGATAAATGTAGGCCACAAGACTTAGCAAAACATTGACAAATTAAAATTTAATTATAGTCGCACTCACTATTTTGGTTCTTTATCTCATTCGAGATTCAAGAGAAAAGTGAGTTCTAGGACGTAAATTATCGAGTTTGAACGTTTCAAAAAATGTCGATAAAAAACATTAGAGTACCAAAGGCTAATGCGCTAATATAAGAACTGGAAATAGTTCGGGACTATGTGCTCTAATTTTTCCCCAATAATCGAATACTTTTGAGAGAAACCAAACAAGGACAGATGAATCACTAACAGTGATAATCTTAAAAAATTATTGTGATAACATTTTTTTAACTTTTTTCTCGTTGAAGTTTTTAAAAAACTTACAAATTAATTTAGAATATTCAATCAATCATTAAATGTACTCATTTTAAACTATCACAATAGATTATCCTACCGTGAAGGTGAAATGAAATTTGAGGAAATGGCCTCCTGAGAGAGTGAATAGCGGATAGTATGAGTGCATAATTTAAATAGCGTTGTTGATCCTCTTTTTTTAATGACAATTATACCCTTGTGTAACGCAACTCCAGTTGTGTGACGCAACCGAATTATTTTTTATTTTTTTTTCAATTTTTTTTCGTCTCGCGATTGCGTGACGCAACTGTGGCATTTTCGTCCAAAAAAATTCAAAATTAAAATTTTTTAAAAATATAAAAATAAAAATTGCGTCACGCAACGGGGGCATTTTCGTCTAAAAACAGTAAAAGGGTCACCAAAGCTTTTTTTTTTTTAACTCTGCACTTTCCGCATTTAAGACATTATTGAGGGTCATTTCCTCAAATTCCCCCCGTGAGGAGAGATTTATGTTTTATTTCGATTTATTTTTTTAATTCATTTGTTTAATTTATTTAATTACAAAATATAATTTTTGATTAAAAAAATGCATTAGCTTCTTTTGAATATGCTACTTTTTATATATTTTTATTATCCTAATTATCTGTTTTATAATATTATGTTAAACATTATTAATCTATGATTAATTATAAAAGTTCATAAAAAAACATTATTGTTCCAAAATAAAAATAAAAAATTTGATTTTCAATATTAACCGTTAATTTATAGTTTAGTTGTTACATACACAATTATATCTCTTTACACTTAAAGTATTCTCTTGAATATGATTATTAAAACAAAGCTATATATAATGTGCTCTATATAAGATAACACAATTAATATGGTTTGAATCAAGAAATTCAAGAATAAAGACATTCACACCTCAGAAAGAGTATTTGTCTTATTTATTAGTTTTACTGCCAAGAAATTTCATTTAGCTGGAGCGGATCAACAACAAACAAGACTATATATTATTTGTAAGTGAAGATCAAATCTCATTGAAAGATAAAGACAAACATACATCAATTATAAAATATAAATTCATTCATATTTGTATTTTCTATCCCAAATCAAGTCAACTACAGGGAAAAGGAAATTAACCCACTGTTCAACTTTAATTTGACATGTAGAATAATTCTCACATGTCAAAATCAAAAACATCATCAACAACAATGAAACAACCTATAATAGTTTTGGCCATCCATCTGTAATCACTCAAGTACACTGTCAGGAACAAACAATCATAAGAAACAACAAACAGTTCATAATCTTTTCAATTGGGGGATGGAATGTAAGTTAAGATATCACTTTATGTTTCCCAGCTTCAGCTTCTTCTTGTTCTTGCTGCTGTTGAAGGATAAGGCCATCTTGGGTGGCGGCAGGGTCCAGATCCCAACAGCATTCTGGCAGATCATCAGTCCTTTCTCCACCTCTAATTCGCCAACAAGGAACACGATGTGAGAATCTCAACATTTTCTTCTTCAAAACCCAACTAATGGAACCCTTATCTGGGTTCCTCCCATACACAGTCCTGTAACCATCTACTTTCACCAGTGGACTCATGCAAACCCCATCTTCTTCATCATAATCCATCATAACTTCCACCATCTCATATTGATGCCTAACTTCAAAGGGGGTCTCCCTGTTCCATTCCGATGACCAGTTCTTGTATATGGCCCATATAATAAATATATATCCCCGCCCCTAGGATAAATTCTAAGGCATCCTCCCCGTTTTATTTTTTCTCTGCTCAATACATGAGAAAAGATGTTCTAAATTTTCCACAATATTTCGTAAAGTCAGATTTTATTCAATTCACTGACCCGAACTCCGCGTCAGTTTTGGAGTTCATGTAACTAATTGCAGTTTTAAACGGTGAGACTGAAATCAGACAGTACAGACGTGGCATAGCATCTTTTTCATCATAGAGCGCCCATATCTGCTTCGCCTTGAAAAATTGCTCAGCCCTATCATTGTCAAAATTGTGAAAATCAGAGATAGGAACCTTCATGCGCATTGATGCCCTCCTCCTCACCACTGATTGAAGTCCAACTGTGCCAGAAATTGCGGCAGTACTAGGCTTGTTAGACACCACCACCTCTCCTACTGATTTTCCTGCTGCTACTTCAGTATCAGCTACTTCAGCATCAGCTTTCCTTATCTCTGGCAACTTCTTTCTTAATTCAGACAATGCCCTATTAATTAATAACTTTTTTGAGTCAAAAATTGACATTGATGGTCCCATATCTGATAGATTATTTAAGACGTTTCTACGCATGTGTCATCAAGACTCTTTCTCCTTGAGGGCTTGCCCAGTTTGTCCTATCCTTTCGTTAATTGCCATGAAAACACCACGACAATTCAGGAGATACTTATACCGAACGTTACAAGTTGTGCATTTTGTCCAAAAGGAATCACCCCTTTCATAGAAAAAAAAGACTTAATTAATTGTCATCAACAAAACAAATATTTAGAATAATTTCATTAAAAGAAAGAAATGATTTAGAATAAGGCCTTGTATGTTTATGGGTTATTTGGATAACCAATTGACAGGGCCACTCCGGGTACCCTAGGCCGACCTTGTTTGGGAGTATCGTAAGAAAATATATGATAAATGAAAGACAACAAAAAAAAAAGATAGACCAAAATAGGGGCAAAACCCTTTGGCCTTGTATTTCTCTAGTTATCGTACAAGGTTCGTTCATTTAGGTCGGACAATATATTTCATGCTTCCGAGAGAAGGTTAAATGCCCCCATCTGCCCCCAACAGTTTTGTTGCAATAAGGGTTAAGCAGACGATACATCTCCGTAAACTGTCTGATGAGTCTAGCCATAACGACATATGGTTTTAGACCAAAAATTGCATAGAAATCAGTTTCCCCTTTGAATTTTGTCTCAGATGCAACATAGACATCAAATGTAGCTTTCATTTCTTTTATACCCTCCAAGCTTGGACAAAGAATTTGAGCTCTCAAAGCATAGCTACTTGCACCATTGTAGTCTTTCTCAACAAATCTTTTCTCAGCCTCCTCCCTTTCTGTCCTGCGAACCGACACAATTTTCCTACACCGGAGTGAGTTTAAGCTTCTTTTTTCCTTCATTTGTTTCTCAATTCATGTCAAAATGCAATTCATGAACCAATTGCGAGCTTCAGCTACAGATAGGCGATTGATTTGATTTAGATTAAAATTCATGAAACTTTGATATAGGAAGACGTGATACTTATATATCTAATTAGTTTTGCGTATCTGCTGTGGCCTCAGTGTGCAATTCGGATGTTTCATTTTATTTCAAAAGTTTTAATCCGAGTATTGGATTTACAATTTTGTAGATGCTAATCTGAGTATTGGATTTACAATTTGTGGTTCTTGTTTGATCTATGGAAATTAACGAAGAGGTGGCTCCCAGGGCAAAAGAGGAGGAGGTTCACATGACAGAAGGGGAGGCGGCTAGACTAGGGCGGAAAAGGAGGAGGCTCCTATGGCTATGGCTGTAGAGGAGGCTCTTATGGCGGAAGAGGAGGCTCTTATGGCGGAAGAGGAGGCTCTTATGGCGGAAAAGGAGGAGGCTCTTATGGCGGAAAAGGAGGAGGCTCCTATGGCTGTAGAGGAGGCTCTTATGGCGGAAGAGGAGGCTGCTAGGGAGGTAGAGGTGGCACCTATGGCAGAAGAGGAGGCTGCTAGGGAGGAAAAGGAGGAGGCTCCTATGGTTGTAGAGGAGGCTGCTAGGGAGGTAGAGGTGGCACCTATGGCGGAAGAAGAGGCTGCTAAGGAGGAAAAGGAGGAGGATCCTATGGCTGTAGACGCTCCTATGGCTGTAGAGGTGGCTCCTTTGGCGGAAGAGGAGGCTCCTACAAAAATTAAGGAAATTAAGGAAGAGGTGGCTACCAGGGCGATAGAGGAAGAGGCTACAATGGAGGTAGAGGAGGAGGTTTGCAGGGCAGAAAGGGAGGAGGCTCCTATGGCGGTAAAGGAGGTTCGCAGGACAGAAAGGGAGGAGGTTGAGAAAAGATTTGTTGAGAAAGACTACAATGGCGCAAGTATCTATAATTTGAGAGCTCAAATTCTTTGTCCAAGTTTGGAGGGTATAAAAGAAATGAAAGCTACATTTGATGTGTATGTTGCATCTGACAACATTCAAAGGGGAAACTGAATTCTATGCAATTTTTGGTCTAAAACTATTTGCTGTTAAGGCTAGGCTCATCAAACAGTATACGGAGATGTGTTGTCTACTTAACCCTTATTGGAACAAAACTGTTGGGACAGATGGGGCATTTAAGCCTCTATCGGAAGCATGAAATATATTGTCTGATCTCAGTGAACGAACCGAGAAGGAGGAGAAGGAGAGGTGGTGGTTTCTAACCAGCCTAGCACTGGCACAATGGAGCTTCAATCAGTGGTGAGGAGGAGGACATCAATGCGACATGACGGTTCCTGACTCTGATTTTCACAACTTTGACAATGAAAGGTCTGAGAAATACTTCAAGGCAAAGCAGATATGGGCAATCTACGACGAAGAAGATGGTATGCCACGTCTGTACTGTCTGATTCGTCAAGTGATTTCAGTCTCACCTTTTAAAATTGCAATCAATTACATGAACTCTAAAACTGTTTCGGAGTTTGGGTCGGTGAATTGGATAGAATCTGGCTTTACGAAATCTTGTGGAAATTTTAGGACATCAAACATTGATGTGGTTGAAGAAGTGAAAATCTTTTCTCATGTACTGAGCAGAGAAAAAACAACACGGGGAGGATGCCTTAGAATTTATCCTAGGAGCGGAGATAAGGGTTCCATTTGTAGGGTTTTGAAGAAGGAAATGTTGTGATTCTAGCATTGTGTTCCTTGTTGGCGAATTAGAGGTGCAGAGAAGACTGATGATCTGCCAGAATGATGTTGGGATCTTGACCCAGCTGCAACCCAAGATGGCCTTATTCTTCAAAAGCAGCAAGAAGAAGAAGTAAACTGTTTGTTTTTTCTTATGATTGTTCCTGAGTGTACTTGAGAGATTTACAGATGGATAACCAAAACTATTATAGGTTGGTTGTTTCTTTATTTGAAAACTGTTGATTATTTGTTGTTTTGAGATCAAAGTTTGAAATTAAGCTGCTCTTGAATTATCAATAACCATACCCGGTCCAGGATCTGACTTTCTTCTTGCTGGATTGATTGTCTTATTTTGTTATAAAATAAATAAATTAAATATTTAAATTATAATTAATTAATAATTTTTTGGGATAAAGAAATTTGAGTAGATGGTGATTTTAGAAAATAGATACAGACTCAGTGTTTAAAATATACTAAAAAAAAAAATATGTGTTTAATGTCGACCAATTTTTCGGTGACCGATAATAACGTAATATTATTACATCACAATATGATGGGCAACTCTAAGTCAAATATTAGATCTCTCAATTGTGGTTGTCTTAGTACAAGATTACACTAAAAAAAAATAAGATTTAAAAAAAAAATTCTCTTTTCAACTTCAAAAAGTATTAAAATAAGTGTTTATGAACTAACGTAGAATTACACAAATCAAATATGTTATTCTTAAGTTGCAAATTTTATAATTTATGTTGTCACTCTTTTATAGATATATTTATAAATAGAAGTATTTTGTTTCAACTTTCAATATATTATTGAAAAATATTATTAATATTATAATACATATTACAACATTATTTGCATTGCAGATTTTATTTATGATATTGTATTTTATAATTTATTTTATAATAATCATTATAAATATGCTTAATTTTTAAAGTGTCCGGATTGCCGAGTCAAGAGCTGTGGTTAATTTGAATATTTATTTGAGAGTAAATGGATACTTGGGTCGGATTGTGGGTGGACTCGCACATAAACTTAAAACGGTTAAAATAAAATTAAAAATGTTATTTGTATGTTTTGAACTTGCAACCTAACCAAATAAGTACAAACTTTTAACCAACTAGGCTAACAACACTTTATATGTAAGATTCAACACCAGATTTGATGAACACGAGACATTTTAACAATAAAAGTTCAAATTTTTAACTAACTAATTTATATATATATAATGATGCTTAATATTTAAAGTGTCTGGATTGCTGGGTCGAGAGCTATGGTTAATTTGGATGATTATTTAAGATTAAATGGATACTTGGGTCGGATTGTCGGTTGACCCGCCCATAAACTTAAAACGGTTAAAAATAGAATTAAAAATGTTATTTGTATGTTTCGAACTTGTAACCTAACAAAACAAGTACAACCTTTTAACCAACTAAGTTAACATCACTTTATATTTAAGATTTAACACCAAATTTGATGAACGCGAGAGATTTTAACAATAAAAGTTCAAATTTTTAACTAACTAATATATAAATATATATATATATATAATGATGCTTAAGTTTTAAAGTGTTCGGATTGCCAGGTCGAGAGCTGTGGTTAATTTGGATATTAATGTAAGAGTAAATTGATATTTGGGTCGGATTGTGGGTTGACCCGTCCAAAAAACTTGAAACGGTTAAAAATAAAATTAAAAATTCTATAGTTATGGTTCGAACTTGCAACCTAACAAAACAAGTACAATTTTTTAATCAAATAGGCTAATAACACTTTATATTTTAAATTCAACACCAAATTTGATGAACGCGGTAGTTCATCAAAAGTTTTTAATCGGTCATAATTCTCTTTTGACTCTGCGCTACAGATTTAAATATTATTAGTGAGCAATAATGGAAGAGTTTCATCATATTTATAGAGATAAGGGACATAATTCATATGGATATTGTAAGTCTCGTTTGGGGTATTTTAATGATAGTCTTTACATTTTTTCTTTCACTCGTAGTATGGGTAAGAAGTGGACTCTAGAGGTGAAACTAAATGAGTTAAAGAATCAAATTGTATCAATTGTTTTAGAGATCGTTCTGCAATGTGAGAGTAAATGGATACTTGAGTCGAATTGTGGGTTAACCCGCCCTTAAATTTAAAACGGTTAAAAATAAAATGAAAAATGCTATCACATTTTTACCGTAATAACTTTTTCACGGGTTTTTTATATTATTACTCGTGCAAATGCTAAGGATAAATGTTAGTTTGCTTAATAATGACTTATTTATTAATGACTTGTTTAATATTAATTAATTTATTTTTTCTAACAAAAATTGTATTAACATTTATGTTGATAAAAATATTTTTTAAAAATATTTAAAATTATTATTTCAACATGATTTCATTAATTTATAAATTAATTTTTTTTTATATTTTACTGATTTAATTAGCCATATATTCTACAACATTTTTACCATAGTTTCATATATCTTAATAATAAATATAGTAATTTCAAATGTACATATTTTATAATACATAACAATTATATATTTTAAATATTCACAATTAATTTACAAATTTATCTTGCAAGACCACTTGTCCAACCTAAGTGATCGAACCTCATACGATATCAGGAGAAATACTAGGTATGTGCATTTGCATCCTTAGTTTTGCCAAGAAAATCTTTGTTTTGATAATGACAATTATTCTAAGTCTTATTATAATTCTTTGTTTGGTTATGTTTTGTGATACAAGGTCAAAGGATTTTACCCTATTTTGGTCTATCTTTATTTTGTTGTCTTTCATTTATCATATATTTTCTTACCGATACTCCCAAACAAGGTCGGCCTAGGGTACCCCGAGTGACCATGTCAATTGGTTAACCAAATAACCCATAAACATACAAGGCCTTATTCTAAATAATTTTTTATTTTAATGAAATTATTCTAAATATTTGCTTTGTTGATGACAATTCTTTTTATCTATGAAAGGGGTGATTCCTTTTGGACAAAATGCACCGCTTGTAACGTTCAGTATGAGTATCTCCTATCTCCTGAATTACGTGAACAAAAAACTATCCTGCAAGAATTGTCGTGGTGTTTTCATGGCAATTAACGAAGGGATAGGACCTCCAGATGGCTCGTATCCTTTTCGTGATTGTCAACATTTTCTTGCTCCTGAAAACGGTTATGCAGATCAACTTGGGACTATTATAAACTGTTTTTTTTTCTTATGATTGTTCCTTATTGTGTACTTGAGAGATTTATAGATGGATGGCCAAAACTTTTATAGGTTGGTTGTTTCTTTGTCTGAAAACTGTTGTTTCTTTATTGTTGCTGGTGTTTTTAATTTTGACATGTGAGAATTATTTTACATGTCAAATTAAATTTGACTGGATAGATAGAAAATGAAAATATGAATGAATTTATATTTTATAATTGAAGTATATATTTCTTTAGTTTTCAAATGAGATCTCATTTGATCTTCAGCTTTCTAATATAGTGTTGTTGCTCCTCCACTCTAGCTAAATGACGTTACCAACAAAATATTAATATCATGATGCATTTTTTGAAAATGCTGTTTTGTTTTGTTTGTCATATGTAGATTAGTCTTTTAAATATTTCCATTTTTTTTTTACTTACTGAGATATTTTGAGATCAAAGTTGGAAATTAAGTTGCTCTTAAATCATCAACAACTAAACCTGGTCCAGGATTTGGCCTAGAGAAGAATAGTGTTGGGTTAAATTTGACTGGATAGATAGAAAATGAAAATATGAATGAATTTATATTTTATAATTGAAGTATATATTTCTTTAGTTTTCAAATGAGATCTCATTTGATCTTCATCTTTCTAATATAGTGTTGGGATTTTTTGAAACAAGAAACGAATGAGATCAAGTCTTGACACTAGCTTGATTGGGTGAGCTTGTATATAATGGTGCAACCTCTTCTCTACCCAGGCTAGTGCCCAACAAACCTTCTCCACAAAAGAGTAATTTAACTCATAATCGGTGGTCATCATTTTGCTGATGAATGGCGCAACCTCTTCATTACCTAGGCTAGTGCCCAATAGACCTTCTCCACAGAAGAGTCTTTTAACTCATAATCGGTCATCATTTTGCTGATGTAGTAGATTGCCACCTCTTCTTTGATTTCATTCTCCTAGACTAGAATGCTCCCCATGGATGACTTAGTGATAGTGAAGTGAAGAATCAAAGAAACTCCTGGCCTTAAAGACATGAGGATAGGAAGGGATTACAAATACGCCTTCACCTTCTCGAGGACATGTTAATGAGTATCACTCCAAACAACTTTTGACCCTTCTTAAGATGCTTGAAGAGATGATCGCAAGTGTAAGTGAGATTACTAATGTAGCGACTAATATATTGAATTTTGTCCAAAAATCTTCGAACCTCTCGCTCATTTTGGGGTGATGTCATGGCTGTGAAGGCCGTAATTTTGCTAGAGTCGACTTCTATTCCTCTTTGAGTAATCAGAAATATTATCATCTTACCAGTAGTGACACCGAAGGTGCACTTCATTTGATTTAAACAAAGATGGTATTTCCAAATCCTCTAAAGGAATTTCTCCAAGTTCGTGATATGTTCAGCTCGATTCTTGGATTTGACAATGATATCATCAATGTAGACCTTGACTTTCTTGTGGATTATGTCGTGGAGAATAGTTGTGAATTATGGTTGCTTTCTGATACGTAGCTCCATTGTTCTTCAGTCAAAAGGGCATCACTTGATTGCAAAAGACACCAACCTCTATGATGAAAGTAGTTTTCTCCTTGTTTTCAGGCGCCATCAGGACCTGATTATATCCCGAGAAACCATCCATTAATCTAAATTTAAAAAATACATATTTTCTATTACTAACAAATACTATTAATAAACTAATTGAAAAAAAAAACTTAAATATACATTGTAAAGTTATTGCAAATCATGTTATTAAATGGCTAAAATTATTGTTAAAATTTAAGATATAAATTTTATATATATGAAAAAATATATAGCAAGTAAATTAAATGTATAAATTATTTAAAAAAATATCTATTAATTGCAAATGGTCTTGCAAGATAAGTTTGTAAATTAATTGTGAATATTTAAAATATATAATTGTTATGTATTATAAAATATGTACATTTGAAATTACTATATTTATTATTAATTTATATGAAACTATTGTAAAAATATTGTAGAATATATGGTTAATTAAATCAGTAAAATATAAAAAGAAAAATTAATTTATAAATTAATGAAATCATGTTGAAATAATAATTTTAAATATTTTTAAGAAATATTTTTACCAACATAAATGTTAATACAATTTTTGTTAGAAAAAATAAATTAATTAATATTAAACAAGAAATTAACCCACTGTTCAACTTTAATTTGACACGTAGAATAATTCTCACATGTCAAAATCAAAAACATCATCAACAACAATGAAACAACCTATAATAATTTTGGCCATCCATTTGTAATCACTCAAGTACACAGTCAGGAACAAACAATCATAAGAAACAATAAACAGTTCATAATCTTTTCAATTGGGGGATGGAATGTAAGTTAAGATATCACTTTATGTTTCCCAGCTTCAGCTTCTTCTTGTTCTTGCTGCTGTTGAAGGATCCAGATCCCAACAGCATTCTGGCAGATCATCAGTCCTTTCTCCACCTCTAATTCGCCAACAAGGAACACGATGTGAGAATCTCAACATTTCCTTCTTCAAAACCCAACAAATGGAACCCTTATCTAGGTTCCTCCCATACACAGTCCTGTAACCATCTACTTTCACCTGTGGACTCATGCACTCCATCTTCTTCATCATAATCCATCATAACTTCCACCATCTCATATTGATGCCTAACTTCAGAGGGGGTCTCCCTGTTCCATTCCGATGACCAGTTCTTATATATGGCCCATATATCTCCGCCCCTAGGATATATTCTAAGGCATCCTCCCCGTTTTATTTTTTCTCTGCATAATACATGACAAAAGATGTCCACTTCTTCAACCACATCAATGTTTGTTGTCCTAAAATTTCCACAAGATTTCGTAAAGCCAGATTCTATCCAATTCACTGATCCGAACTCCGCATCAGTTTTGGAGTTCATGTAACTGATTGCAACTTTAAACGGTGAGACTGAAATCACTTGGAGGTAGAGGTGGCACCTATGGCGGAAGAGGAGGCTGATAGGAGGTAGAGGTGGCACCTATGGCGGAAGAGGAGACTCCTACAGAAATTAAGAAAATTAAGGAACAGGTGGCTACCAGGGCGATAGAGGAAGAGGCTACAATGGCGGTAGAGGAGGAGGTTTGCAGGGCAGAAAGGGAGGAGGCTCCTATGGCGGTAAAGGAGGTTCGCAGGACAGAAAGGGAGGAGGCTGAGAAAAGATTTGTTGAGAAAGACTACAATGGCGCAAGTAGCTATGCTTTGAGAGCTCAAATTCTTTGTCCAAGCTTGGAGGGTATAAAAGAAATGAAAACTACATTTGATGTGTATGTTGCATCTAAGACAAAATTCAAAGGGGAAATTGATTTCTATGCAATTTTTGGTCTAAAACCATCTGCCGTTAAGGCTAGGCTCATCAAACAGTATAAGGAGATGTGTTGTGTACTTAACTCTTATTGCAACAAAACTGTTGGGGGCAGATAGGGAATTTAAGCTTCTATCGGAAGCATGGAATATATTGTCTGACCTCATTGAACGAACCGAGAAGGAGGAGAAGGAGAGGTGGTGGTTTCTAACTAGCCTAGTACTGCCACAATTTCTGGAACAGTGGAGCTTCAATCAATGGTGAGGAGGAGGATATTAATGCGACATGACAGGTTCCTGACTCTGATTTTCACAACTTTGACAATGAAAGGTCTGGGGAATGCTTCAAGGCAAAGCAGATATGGGCAATTTACAACGAAGAAGATGGTATGCCACGGCTGTACTGTCATATTCGTCAAGTGAATTCAGTCTCACCTTTTAAAATTGCAATCAGTTACATAAACTCTAAAACTGTTTCAGAGTTTGGGTCGGTGAATTGGATAGAATCTGTCTTTACGAAATCTTGTGAACATAGGACATCAAACATTGATGTGGTTGAAGAAGTGAACATCTTTTATCATGTACTGAGCAGAGAAAAAACAACACGGGGAGGATGCCTTAGAATTTATCATAGGAGCGAAATTGAGAACGGTAATTGTAATATTCCTTCCATAAGCTTCTAAGGCCTACCTACCTTCTGATACTTCCTATGATCAGGACCCGCCCGGACATTGTGTTTTAAATTAAGTCTCAAACTCAGAAACAAATATTCCTCACATTCTCTATTCTATCTTCCACAATAAGGGTTGAAAAATAGATGATTCATTCTCCTGCAAGATTCAACCAGAACTGTTGTAAAGAATCATCCTTTACTTTTTTTCAATGCTAGGACAAAAGGATATTACATAATTCTGGGCCATGTTTGATGAAAGGTTATTTGGAAATAATACAAATATTTCCCACCATGAATTAATTCATTCAAATAATCAACCAAATACTTTATTTTTATAATATTTTAAACATTTAACCCAAATGACATAAGTTAAGAAGGTTTGAAAGACATCCTTATAATCACCTCCGGAAATAGGGTCTTCCCCATTCGAATCTTCATTCTCAAAATCCCATGTTGCAAAATCTTCAATTCCAGTATCATCCAACTCAGCATTATCATTAATGTTGTAAGTTTCATGAAATTCTTCATTTACACTATCAAATGAAGTAAACATAATGGGTGACCTTTGACTACTTTCATCAAATAGATTCACTATGTGCTTGAGTGAGGGAGAAATCTCCTCCGACATGCCTATGGAATTCACCATCCTGTCAATGCAATCTATATGGATCATAACAAGAAAATTTTCACAAAGAGATGTAAGAGTAAAGGATAACAACACACTGTAATTGTTAGCATATCAATATCCAGTCAAGTTTGTCCTTTATACTAAACAACTTATATTTATTTTATATTTCATTTCAGGTCCTATAAAATGAGAATAGATCTCTAGGTTATAGGAAAGAAATGAATAGTGTGGATACTCTCCACCCTACAAAGTTCCCTTTTATATTTCTTATTGAAACAAAGTCATAATCACCATGAAATCAAAACCAACATACCTTTGGCGAAAGAATGATCAATACTATCAAATTTCTTCACATTGAGGGACTCAAATGACAATTCAAGTGTTGATGAAGGCGATACCTGCAAATGCATTCACCCTTAGTTTTGAAATCATCATTTTGTAAAACAATTATTATTACTGAATACTAACCTTCTAGTCTGACTCTTTCTTAGAATTATTGGAGAATAAGATTAGGAGAAGTTATTGGAGAAAACTTACAGCCACATGGATAAATGATTGTATCGTTAACTAATGTGGGCATTTTAAAACTATTCGTTCAAAATATAATCCTTCTGTTAAACAATCTACCTTGATATAAACCTTGATAACATTATATGGAAAAACATGATCTACTAATGGTGCGACAACAACTGTCCATCTGATCCAACAGACACAAGTTATATTTATCCATTGGTTAAAAACTAACTTTTTTAACAATACTATGTAACCCCAGTTATGTTATAGGCATATCCATTAATATAATATAAGCATAATGACAAAACATATTCTACTAATGGTGCGACAACAACTGTCCATCTGATCCAATGGACACAAGTTATATTTATTCATTGGTTAAAAACTAACTTTTTTAACAATACTATGTAACCCCAGTTATGTTATAGGCCTTTCCATTGATATAATATAAGCACCAGTGGAAGAATAGTTTCCAAACATTCCATTCACTTTAGTGACTAATACTCATTTTCTATACCCTGTATAAAACTGATTTTATAAGTTTATACATATCAAACAAAAAAATACTCAATAAAGACAAGAAAGTACATTGACAGGTGATAGAAAATTAAAGGAATCCAATTAGGAACAACCAAAGAAGCCTTGATCGGGCATAACGATTGGCGTAACACCCTTCCTAATAAAACCTATATTAAATGTCACCATAAACAGGTAAAATTACAAGGAATTCATCCACCTCTTCCTTTCTTGAGATTATTCTCAATACCACTATACCAGCAAATACCAAATTCATATATATCCAAATTCGTCAAACATGTGCATACAACAAAAAAATAAATCATTTCTTGTAGAGACGAACAATGTTAGGAGATCCTCGAAAAAGATATGTATTCTTAGACGCTAATTTAATACCATGACTTCTTTTGTTTGCTGTCTGATTATAAACAACCTCTATCTCAGTTTAATTGAAATACAGATATACTATTTTGTATGATTTATAATGCAAATGCAGAATCCAAACACACGATAATGGACATTGCTTCAGCCCTAATTTGTTGGGATTCAAATTAGTTCAAGTTGTATCCATGTAGCTAAATCAGAATTATGTGACCACTTTCATCATCACACTTTTATGCAGGCACAAATATTATTACACAAACAAAAAAATCAAGGGAAAACATATTATGACTTGAGAAATTAAAGGTTGCGAGCTAATCATCTGGATTTCATACAAACTATATACATGTGAGTGCGCTTGTAAGTTGTAATTTGTATAGAGAGTACAACACCTCACTCATAAAGATGGTTCAACTAAATAAGTTGAATGTATACTCTAATTCATCCTTAAAACAAAAAAGTATAACCATTTCTCATTCATAAAGATGGTTTAATCATCTAGTGCAGCGATAACAACCTAGCATCAAAATTCAACTAAAAATAACTGAGAAATCCAAAACACTACAACAAGGGGAAAATCTATGAGCCAGACATGAAAAATAAAATCAGTGACCTAAATAAATTGCATATAAACCTCGTTGCATCCTTCAAACAGATAAGTAGAACCATTTATCACTTAAAAGACTTTCAAGACCCGCAGATGAAGGAAAACCCTAATTGTCGGAGAAGAATGTAACTAACCTCGTGGGTGCGACAATCTGGCTGCGGAGAGTCAAGGGATGATAGTGCAGATGAAGGAAAGCCCTAATAGTTGAAGAAGAATGTAACTAACCTCGTGGGTGCGACAATCTGGCTGCGGAGAGTCAAGGGATGATAGTGCAGATGAAGGCAAGCCCTAATGGTTGAAGAAGAATGTAACTAACCTCGTACGCACGACAATCTGGCTGCAGAGAGTAAAAGGATGATAGCACAGAAATATGGCTGTAGAGAGTAGAAGGATGATAGTCTGATTAACACAGGTGATTAACACAGGCAGAAAGATTTTTTAGGTTAGAAAGAATTGGTCAGCGTAGAAAGAAAATGAAAATGTGTTAGACTTGATAATTAAAAACTGATTCTAGTTTTAAAAAATATATATATATATATATAATTTAATATTTTATTATTAAATATAATATAATATTTAATTTATTTATTTTTGGTTTATTTTATTTTTTACTTTTAATTTAATTAATTTTAAATACTTAAATAAAAGACAGATGTTAATAAAAAAAAATTAATAATGTTATAAAATTTTAAAATTTATGAATTAAATTTTAGTGTAAATAAAATTTTAAGTCAAATTTTATTTTAAAATTTTAATATAGTGAAATAAAATATTTATAAAGTTTAAAAATAAAACATAAAAAATATTAAATTTATAATACTTAAATTTTAAGTATTTTAACAAAATTTGTATATAAAAAAAAAATAAAGGTGGTTGTAAAGTATAAAGGTTGCCAAAAGTTTTATTTTTTTAATTTTTACCCACGCTTAATAAGCGTTGGCATATAAAGGTGGCTGAAAGTGTGTTTTGTTGTAGTGCATTTTCGAGAAAATAAAAAATGGTCTATAAATATAATAGAATTATTCTATTATATGAGCAATGCTTTTAGGCGGTGCTAACGATTTAATAATTATCTTTGTAGTTCCAGAATATTTCAGTTTATGTTCGAAGTGTCTATCTAAGCTAATAAATGGACTTATTCATCTTTTGACAAAGACTTGTGACATATGTTATGTCAATGACACTATTTCGTTTCGTTTTATCTAATCACTTTTTTTTAAAAGTTACTTTTCTATTCGAAATATATATTCCAAAAAATGGTTTCTTAATTACAATATTGATTTAGGACCCTCAATTCTCTTTTCTATAATCACTTTTAATGCCTGTTCCGGAACGATAGGACAATTATGTTATTACTAAACTTGTTGAAGAGATGAAATAGAACCAAGTTATATCATTTTTAATGAGAGGTTGATTCGAACTACGAATTGAATCAGTTTCTCGTCAACAAAGAGCACAATACAAATAGTTTATGCAACTTCAACAACGGTAGGTAAACGTGCTTTAAAAAAAATCTATTAGATCGTGTTCTTTCTATGCTTGTTTTTTGTTTTTGAACCGATGTGGGACTTCTTTACATTCTTTAACAATTATTAATTATTAACCTTTCTTTTGTCATAAAATAAATTAATGAAAATTATAATAATATTATATATTTAAATTTAACTTATTGTAAAACTAATAACTTTTAACCAATATTTTTTTTTTTCAAGTATCTTATATAAGAGTTATAATATGATTAAATTGAGTTATAAAATCTATATTTGTAAACACAACTATAATCTTATCAAATCATATTTTGGAATATTTATATATTTTTTTAATTTAGCAGAGTTTAAATTTTAAATTTTTGAGGAAAATTTAATTCATATTATTTATTAATGTATTGTTTGAATTATATTTTATTTTTATTTTTTTTTGTAATAAATAAAAGTATTTCACTCTTTATTTGGCATACTTCCTTTGAATTGTAATCCTTCAAAATTATTTTGAAGGATGCGCAGATTAATTTTTTACATCATAGTTAATTGTGTTCAAAATCAAATTTTTACATCCTAATTGTTCTATACATGACAAGGGACCTTATCTTCTCTTGCCCCCTCTCTTGAGAAGTCATTTAGTTAGAGGAGCGAATAAAAAAGGGACAAAAGCCCTACTAACTAGAAGTCACAACATGTCTTCTATTTTTTTCATTTTAATAAGTTAGTTAGTTTGAGAAAAAAATCAAAATTAAAGTGTTTTTAGTGAAAATCAAATATTTAAAATAAAACTCTTTTTATTAGAGCTAAACTAATAAATCATTGTAATAGTTTTGTTATTAACATTTATATATAAGTTTGATAAAATAATATACTTAAAACTATCAAATTCTTGAAAATATTATTGAATTATCCTATTCTTTAAATAAAAGAAGAAAAAACCATTAGGCTCAATAATGACAAAAAAAAGTGTGATGTCCCACATTGTTAGATGAAGTGATAATAAGGATCCGATATTATTATAAGAGGGGAGTTGGTGATTAGAAAAAATTATGAAGCCAAGCACTGAACACAAAGCGAACTATTCTTTCGCCTTTTACTAAAGAATACCGTGTGTTCTTTGCAATATGTGGCATACGCCTACAAAAATTTAATTCATAATAATTATTAATGTATTATTTGAATTATACTTCAAAAAAATTGTAATAAATAAAAGTATTTCACTCTGTATCTGTCATACTCCTTTTTAATTGTAATCCTTCAAAATTATTTTCGTTTAGATGCGCAGCAGATTAATTTTTTACACCATAGTTAATTCTCTTCAAAAATAACTTCTTACATTCTAATTGTTCTATGCATGACAAGGGACCTTATCTTCTCTTGCCCCGCTCTCGAAAAGACTCAATCATTTAGTTAGAGAAGTGAATGAAAAAGGGACGAAGACCCTACTAACTAGGAGCCACAACTTGTCTTTTATTTTTCCATCTTAATAAGTTAGTTAGTTTGAGGAAAAAAATCAACAAATGTCATTGTGTTCAAACCAGTAAAGTACACAACATAAAACTACACTATTTTCCCTTCGGTCGTCGGCGTACGCTTCGGAGAGGAAAAAGGGTAAAAATAATTTGGACCATTTCTCGATTTGTGCGTGTCATTCTTGCGTAGGGGCCATGCTAATCTTCTCTGTATCGTTTAAATTTTATCGAATGTGCCCGAAGGGACATAACCATCTCTATCATTTTTAAAAAGACTTCATTCTTAAGTTAGAGGAGCGATGTGGGATCAATTTTAGAAAATGAATGGACAACTGCTATTTTTTGTAGTCGACTACTAGAGTATTTTTCCAGGAACGCATGTGTTTTATATAGAGAATGAGGGTCTTTCAAAGTATGCCCTCAATTTATAGGGTTTTTTCTTTTGAGGGAATATTGATTTTATGAGAGAAAAAGAATGGGGAGCTACCCATTATGTCATGTATGCCACATATTGTAAAGAAAACACGGTATTCTTTAGTAAAAGGTGAAATAATAGTTCGCTTTGTGTTCAGTGCTTTGTTTCGTAATTTTTTCTAATCACCAACTCTCCTCTTATAATAATATCGGATCATTATTTTCACTTCATCTAACAATGTGGGACATCACACTTTTTTTTGTCATTATTGAACCTAATGGTTTTTTCTTCTTTTATTTAAAGAATAGGATAATTCAATAATATTTTCAAGAATTTGATACTTTTAAGTATATTATTTTATCAAACTTATATATAAATGTTAATAACAAAACTATTACAATGATTTATTAGTTTAGCTTCAATAAAAAGAGTTTTATTTTAAATATTTGATTTTCACTAAAAACACTTTAATTTTGATATTTTTTCTCAAACTAACTAACTTATTAAAATGAAAAAAAATAGAAGACATGTTGTGGATTCTAGTTAGTAAGGCCTTTGTCCCTTTTTTATTCGCTCCTCTAACTAAATGACTTCTCAAGAGCGGGGGCAAGAGAAGATAAGGTCCTTTGTCATGCATAGAACAATTAGGATGTAAGAATTTGATTTTGAACACAATTAACTTTGATGTAAAAAATTAATCTGCGCATCTAAACGAAAATAATTTTGAAGGATTACAATTCAAAGGAAGTATGCCAAATAAAGAGTGAAATACTTTTATTTATTACAAAAAAAAATAAAAATAAAATATAATTCAAACAATACATTAATAAATAATATGAATTAATTTTTTGTCAATAAGAAAAATTTAAAATTTAAACTCTGCTAAATTAAAATAATATATAAATATTCCAAAACTTGATTCGATAAAATTATAGTTGTGTTTACAAATATAGATTTTATAACTTAATTTAATCATATCCTAGACCAGCAAAGTAAGGTCTTTGTATAACTCAATTAAATCATATTATAACTCTTATATAAGATACTTGAAAAAAAAAATATTAGTTAAAAATTATTAGTTTTACAATAAGTTAAATTTAAATATATAATATTATTATAATTTTCAGTTGGATTTTGATGCTAGATTGTTATCACTACACTAGATGATTAAACCATCTTTATGAGTGAGAAATGGTTATACTTCTTTGTTTTAAGGATGAATTAGAATATATATTTGACTTATTTAGTTAAACCATCTTTATGAGTGAGCTGTTGTACTCTCCATACAAATTACAACTTACAAGCGCACTCACATGTATATAGTTTGTATAAAATCCAGATGATTAGCTCACAACCTTTAATTTCCCAAGTCATAATATGTTTTCCCTTGATATGTTTGTTTGTGTAATAATATTCGTGCCTGCATTATAGTGTGATGATGAAAGTGGTCACATAATTCTGATTTAGCTATAGGGATACAACTTGAACTAATTTGAATCCCAATAAATTAGGGCTGAAGCAATATCCATTATCATGTGTTTGAATTTTGCATCTGCTTATAAATCATACAAATCTTTCAATTAAACTGAGACAGAGGTTGTTTATAATCAGACAGCAAACAATAGTCCTGGTATTAGATTAGCGTCTAAGAATACATATCTTTTTCGAGGATCTCTTAACATTGTTCGTCTCTACAAGAAATGATTTATTCTTTGTTGTATGCACATGTTTGACGAATTTGGATATATATGAATTTGGTATTTGCTGGTACAGTGGTATTGAGAATCATCACAATCACAAGAAAGGAAGAGGTGGATGAATTCCTTGTAATTTAATTTGTTTATGGTGATATTTAATATAGGTTTTATTAGGAAGGGTGTTATGAATTCCCCAATCGTTATGCCCGATCAAGGATTCTTTGGTTGTTCCTAATTGGATTCCTTTAATTTTCTATCACCTGTCAATGTACTTTCTTGTCTTTATTGAGTATTTTTTTTGTTTGATATGTATAAATTTATAAAATCAGTTTTATACAGGGTACAGAAAACGAGTACTAGTCAATAAAGTGAATGGAATGTTTGGAAACTATTCTACCACTGGTGCTTATATTATATCAATGGAAAGGCCTATAACATAACTGGAGTTACATAGTATTGTTAAAAAAGTTAGTTTTTAACCAATGGATAAATATAACTTGTGTCTGTTGGATCAGATGGACAGTTGTTGTCGCACTATTAGTAGATTATGTTTTTCCATTATGCTTATATTATATCAATGGAAAGGCCTATAACATAACTGGGGTTACATAGTATTGTTAAAAAAGTTAGTTTTTAACCAATGGATAAATATAACTTGTGTCTGTTGGATCAGATGGACAGCCGTGTAGCACCATTAGTAGATTATGTTTTGTCATATAATGTTATCGGGGTATGAAGGTAGATTGTTTAACAGAAGGATTATATTTTGAACGAATAGTTTTAAAATGCCCACATTATTTAACGATACAATCATTTATCCATGTGGGTGTAGGTTTTCTCAAATAACTTCTCCTAATCTTATTCTCCAATAATTCTAAGAAAGAGTCAGACTAGAAGGTTAGTATTCAGTAATAATAATTGTTTCACAAAATGATGATTTCAAAACTAAGGGTGAATGCATTTGCAGGTATCGCCTTCATCAACACTTTAATTGTCATTTGAGTCCCTCAATGTGAAGAAATTTTATAGTATTGATCTTTCTTTCGCCAAAGGTATGTTGGTTTTGATTTCATGGTGATTATGACTTTGTTTCAATGGGAAATATAAAAGGGAAATTTGTAGGGAGGAAAATATAGATTTCCACACTATTCATTTCTTGTTTATAACCTAGGGATCTATTCTCATTTTATAGGACCTGAAATGAAATATAAAATAAATATAAGTTGTTTAGTATAAAGGACAAACTTGACTGGATATTGGTATGCTAACAATTACAATGTGTTTTTATCCTTTACTCTTACATCTCTTTGTGAAATTTTTCTTGTTATGATCCATATAGATTGCATTGACAGGATGGTGAATTCCATAGGCATGTCGGAGGAGATTTCTCCCTCACTCAAGCACATACCTCACTCAAGCACATAGTGAATCTATTTAATGAAAGTAGTCAAAGGTCACCCATTATGTTTACTTCAGTTGATAGTGTAAATGAAGAATTTCATGAAACTTACAACATTAATGATAATGCTGAGTTGGATGATACTGGAATTGAAGATTTTGCAACATGGGGTTTCGAGAATGAAGATCCGAATGGGGAAGACCCTATTTCCGGAGGTGATTATGAGGTTGTCTTTCAAACCTTCTTAACTTATGTCATTTGGGTTAAATGTTTAAAATATTATAAAAATAAAGTATTTGGTTGATTATTTGAATGAATTTATTCATGGTGGGAAATATATGTATTATTTCAGAAAATACATATCATGAGTACAACATTGTTTTTTTTTATTTATATTTAAGCACGTATTCTATGGCATTCTTTTTGGATCCCTAGTTTTCATATTATGGGCATTTTTGCAAATGCATTTAAAAAAAACCTTTCAACGTGATTGCAAAGGTCAAGTTTCTAAAAACAAGGGATTTAAGTGTTCACTCTGTTCGAGAAAATCTTTGACAATCATGGCATAACGTGAAATGAAGAATTTTTTTTAGAAAGAAAATAAAAATAAATCAAACACACAACATTTTCTCCATTTCAAACATAATATTTCTTGAGCGTATCAAGATTAAAAGGGGATGAGCATTCATCGCCATCGAGAGAAGTGAAACGCACAACTCCTCTTGAAAAGATATGTTTGATGACAAAAGGTCCCTCCCATGGCTGTTGGAACTTCCCTCTAGGATCCTACAACTTTCAGGTCTTCTTGAAAACAAGATCTCCGACAACAAGATGCCTAGGCTTGACCTTCTTGTTGAACTCCCTCGCCATGCGTCTCAGAAGAGTCATTTAACTCATAATCGATCATCCTTTTTATGATGTAGTAGATTGGCACATCTTCTTTGATTTTATTCTCCTGGGCTAGAATGCTCTCTATGGATGACTCAGTGATAGTGAAGTGAAGAATCAAAGAACTCCTGGCCTCAGAGACATGAGGATAGGAAGGGATTGCAAATACGCCTTCACCTTCTCGAGGACATGTTAATGAGTATCACTCCAGACAACTTTTGACCCTTCTTCAAAAGCTTGAAGAGAGAATCACAATTGAAAGTGAGCTTACTAATGTAGCGACTAATATATTGAATTTTGTCCAAAAATTCCCGAACCTCCCGCTCATTTCAGGGTGCTGGCATGGCTTTGATGGCCGCAATCTTGCTAGAGTCGAGTAGGAACTCAAATTTTTCAAGTACATATTGTGGAACCGTTTAGGGTATTTCTGGGTGAACAGTTCCGATAGGATGATCACCATTTTCGAGAAAATAAAGAATGGTCTATAAATATGATGGAATTATTCTATCATTGCTCACTAATAATAGTGAAATTAATAGCGCAAAATCAAAAGAGAATTGTAACCAATTAAACATACTTTGGAGCAATACTTTTTATGCGGTGATAATGATTTAATAACTATCTTTGTAGTTCCAGAATATTTCAGTTTATGCTCGAAGTGTCTATCTAAGCGAATATATATAATAAATAGTATAAGGAATAGATAACTAAATAAATGGACTTATTCATCTTTTGACATAGACTTGCGACATTTGTTATGTCAATGACACTACTTCGTTTTGTTTTGTCTAGTCACTTCTGTTAGATAAAATTAGACCGGTTAAATAGAACTTAATAAAAACAAACTTCCTGTGCAGGAACGGTTAAAGAATCAGGATCGGTCAAGTAATCCAACCGATCAAGCAACCCAACTGGCCAAGAACCTAACCAATCAGGAAAATAAGACAGGTTAGAAGACAAGGCAAAAGATGTAACCAAAACCGAACAAACCTGAAGCTATGAAAAACCTAAAGTCATCCGGTTAACTCAAACAATCGGTAGACATTCTAAACCGAAATACATCAATCCAGAAAACTAATGAAGAAGCTACTTAGAGAAAGAAGCCAAGAACATCAAACTAAGTACAATCTACAAATCGGTGCAAACAAACACTTTGAGTATCTGCGGAAGATGATACCAAAGAGACAGACTGTAACATTGCCCTATCCATACAAGTCTGAGGATACTCTACAGGATGCAGAAAACCGCCTGAAGAAGATCTTTCCATTCTGGGATAAGTTAGAGGCACAACATTCCAGGTGCCGGCAACTGTCCAACCGATAGTGCTACATTAAGTAAAAGACAAACCTAGCCGGTTTGACCTACGCACTAGAAGCCTAAACCGCCAGGTCTGAATCACTGAACCTCTACTCAACCAATCAGATTCAAGGAAAAGAAATGTGACCGTTGGTACATTTCACATATAAAAGAAGGAGCTGAAGAGGAGTAAATGCAGTTACAAGTTACAAGAGAAAACATTTAAGAGCTACACCAACCTATGTTATAAGTGGTCTTTATCTCTCTAAATTAAAAGAGCTTAAGTGTGCATTTGAAGTGAGATTACAATTTCGGTGAGAATTGTACGAGTGTTATCGAGCAACAAATAAGTCTCGATCAGATTGTGCGTATGTATTCCTTAGTGAATATCCTTCTCGCGGTTTCGAGAAGAAGGGGTAACGTAGGAGTTTTATCTCGGAACATCCATAAAAACTTGTCTTGCTCTTTACTTTCTGCCGGATTTACATTCTAACCGATCCATACTAACCGACCCATACCACCCTAACCGATTTACATCACTTTTATCAATTTACTAAGCCTCAAACCGACCTCCTAATCTCCAAACCGACTTTATTCAAATCTGGTCCTACTCATCCCGTGTGCGTGTTGCTTCAGTCTAAAACAAACCACTTCCGCACTTGAACTCGGTTCAAGGGTTTGTGACAGCCTGTGTAGTATTGAAACTCGGTGTTAATCTCTAACCGGATTAAACGCCAACCTTTGAGTGCAAACCTGCCAGACCCCGGTCCGCCATCCGCGACCTAAATCCTAACAATTGGTATCAGAGCAGTTAGTTTCAATACTCAAGCAAGCATGACTCTCGATAAGCCTTCAATGATAGAAGGTGATGATTTCATCAACTGGAAGGCACGCATGCACCTGCACTTAATCATCATGGATGACGAGATGCAGTTCATCCTGACTGAAGGACCGATAAATATTGATAAAGATAGGGAGGAATGGATAAAAGAAGATAGGAGAAGAAATAATCTGGACAACCATGCTAGAAACCACATCATCAACGGTTTGGACAGGAATACCTTCTGTAAGCATATGAGTTTGAAATGAGATCTAGGATTGAAGATGAAGTCTCATCTTCAACCTCTACAAAGGCCTTATTCACATCCATGGAACCGGTTGCTCCTGCACCGATCAGAACCGCTGAACAGTTCACCGAGGATGTTATGGCAATGCTTGCACAGAAGTTTGGCAGATTCATGAAGAGAAGCCAACCGACAAACAATAACTACGGTGATAAATCTAATGTTAGATGCTATAATTGCAATTGTTTGGGATATTTCAGGTGGGAATGCAGAAAACCAAGATGGGATGACCGGAAACCGGATGATCAAAACCACCGAAATAACTACCAACAAACCGGTGAAGGAAAAGAAATTCAAAAAGAACTGATAGCCGATGATGGAGGAACTTTATGGGCTCACAGTGACAGTGATAATGAACTCACATGTCTCATGGCAAATGAGGAATAGGTATTTGACTCTCCCTGTGAAGAATTTACTAAAGATGAGGAACACGTATTTGACTCTCCCTGTGAATTTACTAAAGAATTCACTAATTAACCGCATCGGGACCAATGACTGAAAACCGACCGGTTTGAATATAATATATTTTGGATTATTTGGTCTCTTAACAAAAGCGGAACAACTGTCTGGGTTTAGATGTATCTGTTTTGAAAAGATACTTTTTCTAAGCAAAATAGTCATACCTTAAAAGACGTTAAGATATGATATCTCTCACCGTCAAGGCCTATGACTCACACCTTAGGTTGTAGACATACTTAATTCATGCAAATCCTTTTATCCTATGGTCAATAGACTACATTAACTGCTACCTACTGAATAATACTATCATCCTTCAACTAATATATAAGTTAGATGAATATCAACCAAATATCCACAAACATCAAAAATCATCTCACTAAGACAAAAGTATCTCAGTTCCAAAACATTCTCCAAGTTGATTTTGATTCCACTCAATGGACAGAGCATTATGAGATTTTTAAAATGATCAAGTCTCTTGAAAACATCGGTCTAAAACCCTTCTTAGATGACAAACATGTCATCTTCCCTGAAACCGTTCAGGAATTCTTCCACAACACAAGAGTTTTCCGCGGTACTCCATACTTTGATACCCTCATTCAATCTAGGGTTGGAGGAACCGTGTTTGATTTTTCTGAGTGTGACTTTTCTAGATGTTTCGACCTTCCAAAGCAAGGTCTCACCGATCTGAATGTTCCGTCCGAACTAAAAGCCGAAATATCTCTGAACTTCTCTCGATCGAACCATCCGGTCAATGACCACGGAGCTCGGTCATCATTGAGGGATGAATACCAGATTATCAATGACATCATCGGTCGAGCCATCCTGGGAAAGGATGTCAAGAACACCTACTGCACCACCGTCTTCAACATGATGACCGCTATCACAGCCGATACCCCGGTCAACTGGTCTAGGGTGTTGTTCGACATCCTGATCTGGATGATCACCACTCGTCATACCGGTTTCATTCCCCAGATGAGCTCCCTACTCATGGAACTCGGAGTTCCGCTATGTCCGGGCGAGGGGCTGAACCAGTCCCAAGTTGTGACCAGGGAAATCTCCGACTCCTTCTATGAGCGGTTCGAGAAGGCCTGGAAGAAGAAGAACCGACATCTCAACTCCTCCGGAAATTAAGTCACTCCTTCTTACAACCGGTCATTTTGTTGTATGTACTGGTTGTATTGTCATCCTACTCCATTATGATCTTTTTGGTTAATCTATGTATTTCCTTCGGTTTGTTGTAACTCCACTTTCATTAATGAAAAGTAACTTTTGAATTCCAACTACATGGGAAACTACACAAACCTAGTTACTTCCCAACTAGATTCCCCACCTCGAGCTCCGCAACCGGTCAAAAATAACTCCTTTCCAAGGAGTTTTGGAAACATAAATATTCCCAACATTAATAAGACAAAACAGAATATTAGCATTAAATGATCCTATTTTCCCTCCAATTTCAAATATATATATAAGGAACCTCCCTCTATCATTCCACATACCTCCAAACAACTTATAATTTCTTAAGCTCTCTCTCTCTTAGAAAGATTTGAAAGAATGTCTAACCGTATCCTAAGGAATTATCTATGCATTGATTTCGACTCCGTCCTCAACATGGAGGATGTTGAAGTGAGGGAAATCCTCTTTGAATCCCTCAACGATACCGGCCTTCATGATTTTCTCGAAGAATCCGAACCCATGTTCATTCCAGAAGTGATGGAATTCTTCAACAATGCAGTCATGTTCGGCGATGCCATTACTTCCGTCGTGAAAAATTACATTTTTGTTCTTCATGAAAGTGGATTCTCCCGGATGTTCAATCTGTCCACTGAAGGGTTCTCCGATTTCCCATCCCGGGTGGGGAGTGCAGCAGTTGACTATGCCGAAATGTTCTCCGGAACCGAAGTATCCGTGGAGAACTACGATCTGAAAACCCGCCTCGCCCGTCACATCCAACTCCTTCACGAGATTGTCAATCGATTGATCATCTGTCAATCTCCGAACCAGAACTACTCTAAGAAGGTCTTCGACAGGATGACCTACATCGTCAGCGACACCCCCATCAACTGGTCATCGGTCATCTTCAATAATTTGAAGACCATGGTCGAGACAAAGAAAAGTTTCGGCTATGCTCCCCACATAAGTCGACTTCTTCGTACACACCATCCAAATCTTGGACTAGGTACCCTGGTGAACCCCTCGAATGTCCTCAATGAGGAAGTGGCGATTGACAAACTCACTAAAATGTCTGTTATGTAATTTTCATTTCCTTTTTGCGTATCTCAAACCGATCTCTGTATCGGTATCAATTATGTCTTTCAATCATACGGTCAGTTAAATTATTAAGTTCGAAAATCGGCTCAAGCTCACAAAGTTAAAATATCGGTTTAAATGTTCAACCGGTTAAAATCGCTAACCGCTTCATCACCGGTTAAATAACCGCCTCATAAATAAAACGGTTACACTAAAACACCGCTCTCTTAATCAACGGTTACAAAAATAACCGCATTCCCGCTCAATCTTGTCGCTCAAAGTTTCCCGCCCATCGCTTGCCGCCCAATGATATTTTGGAGGGAAATCTCCCGCCTAATCCTGATGTGACGGTCCGCGGCGGTTGGAATTCCATCCCGCGACTATAAATACGTTCCTTAGCCATTTTATTTCATTCTTCCGCGAAACTGCTTTCTCTCTCTAGCTCTCGAATCTCTCAAGCTTTCAAACTCTCGATCTCTCTGTCTCTCAAACGCACAATGGGTTGCGAATCTGTGCTTTTTACCCACATCTTCCAAGTCGATTTCGAAGAAATTTGAGCAAATGGATCGGCGGAAGCTAAACGAGTGTTAACTCAAATCTCTGAGTCCAGTCTTGAACACTTCTTGAATGGACCGTTCATTCTGTATCAAGAAGCGGTCAATGAATTCTTTCAAACCGCCGTACACAGCGAAGGAACCATAACCGCAATAATCGGCGGAAAACTGTTCAAACTCACAATGGAGTCGGTTGATGAGGTTCTCCACTTACCAGCGGAGGGGAGCGACTTCTCGGTGCCTACGGACGAGGATACATTACAAGAGGTTTGCCGGGATGTTTCGGATACCGATGTACCGATAGCAGTATCCGGTAAGAAAAACTCCCTCAAACCGGAATTTACACCGCTCTGCGAGATTCTATCAAAGTCGGTTCAAGGACGGAGAGGCAACTATGATAGCCTCACACGATTGAAGATCGATATGATTGTCGGTTTAGTCAACGACACTAAAATCAACTAGGCCAAGTTAATCTTCTGTAACCTACGTGAGATGGTGGATCCATCAACCAAACGGTCGTGGGGTTACGCCGTTCCACTCTGCAAACTGATGCGCCATTTCAACGCTGAAACCGGCCCAAGAGTTTTCATCTCCCCCAGCAAAATCATAAAATCCCATCACTTTTTGAAACCGGAGGATAAACCGGGCAAGACAAAGGTCTCCGCCCGCAAAGGGAAATCTAAGCCTAAGAAGAAGAAGGCTCCGGCAGGTGAACAGTCCGGAAGCAAGGCAGCCTCGCAACCGACCAGGTCGGCTAGTATTCAGACCGACACACTTAATCCAGAAAACTCGGCTTCAAGCTCTAGCCAGACTCTCTCACACAGCACTGAGGCGGATCGGTCTGGCAAAGGGAAAGAGAAGGTGGTCGAAGAACAATCGGCCATAAATGATGATATTGATACCGGTTCGGGCAGGGAACCGGAAAGAAATGAATCATCGGATGAACACATTCGGCAACTGGGAGAGGATCTCGTCTCCAAAATATTGGATCAACTCCACGTTCAGGCTCACGCTGCAAGCAACGTCTATTTTCAATGGGCTCTGACTCGGCAGGAAACCCTCTTTGCTAACATGTTACTGGAGCATCCCGATGACCGAAGGTATGAGAAGATGATTGACATGGAAGCGGCGGTGCTCAAACTTATAAGAGCCAAGGACGTGGTGACCGCTCTTCGAAGAGGAAGGATGGTCGAACCGCATGCACGGTTGATAGAGCTTTCTGACCATATCCTTCATCTTCGTGAAAAATATGTCCATGGGATGGAGGATTCCCCGTTCGAGGCTTAGTGCTGGACATGCTAACGGTTAAAGAACAGGAACTAACCGATGAGCTGACACGGTTAGAATCGGAACCCGCTCACAAAGAGGCGTCACTTTTCTCCAGATCTCATCTTGAGGATGATGGAGGTCTGAATCCGAACGAGGTCGAGCATACCTCCCCTCCACCGGAACCCATAATCAACAGCACCGAAATCGAAATGGGTACACCGCCCACTGATCGACTAGGATCTCCGCAAACCGACAATGCATCGGTGCCGGCTGTAACAGAGGATAGGGTCAAGGACATTATCGAGGAATTTGTCAATGAATCCATCCTGCCGTGGCAAAAGAAAATAAAGGAAACCGCAGCAAAATCTATCGAGTTAATTGAATCTACCGATAAACAGCTAGAAGCCACGGTTGAACGGATTACGTCCGTTGAGGAAAAATACGGTCTTACTGATCTTCTGTTCGGCGAAACAACTGAAAAAACTAAGACATTAGAGGCCGTAACTAAGAAGTTGGAGACCGATATTGCTCATACCAACCAACAGGTCGGTTTGGTAAATCTCCACCTAATAACAACAGATCAAAGGCTGAATACTATTGAAGGGAATCAGTCTAAGTCCGGTGTCCAGGCCGGATCCATACTTGAAAAAATAGCATCGCATGAGGAGAAGAATGCCAAGACCAAAGCCGATCTAAAGGCGGTCACCGAACAACTGGCGGAGATGGTAGCAGCAAAGCTGGAAGCCGACAAAGCACTTGAAAAGACGAATGAAATCGCGGCTCAAAAGATTCAAGATGCCGAGGACGAGCAAGTCCGGAATCAAAAGGAAACGGTACAAGCGGATGCAGACCTGGCCCAACATATCCAAAGAGTTGAAGATGTTGCACCGGCTATAGCGGTTCAACGAAATGAGGATGCGACTCGACTACTCGACCAACAACTTACATTCGAAGAGCTCGCCGAAGCCCATAAGAAATCAAAGGCGTCTGCTTCTGATTTTTATCTTCATTCTGAAGTCTTTTCCAGGATCTACAATTTTTCTTTATGTGACCTTCTTTACCAAAGTGATAACACTGTCTTCCCTTAGATTTTGATCTGCCTCTGGACTTGCTATGGCCTCTTGATTGTTGTCGGTATTCAGCTTTTCCCCTGTTCTCTATGACAAGGGCCTGTGCACTATTTGTATTAGTTGACTTCCTTCTTGTCTCCTCATTGAACAAAATGCTATTAACTATACTCATAGTAAGAACACCATTCGGAGCTGCATTATTGACTATCACAACCAATGTCTCCCAACTGTCGGGCAATGATCCCAAGAGCAATAAAGCTTGCAACTCATCTTCTAAGGTCATCTCCATCACTGACAATTGATTAATCAAGCTCTGGAACTCATTTAAATTCTCAGCAATACCAGTACCTTCTTTGAATTTCAGATTTACTAACTTTCGAATCAGAAACGCTTTGTTACCTGCTGTTTTCTGCTCATACAATGACTCCAGCTTCTTCCACAACTCATGTGCACTCTTCTCACTTGCTACATGGTGGTACACGCTATCATCAAGCCACTGTCTAATTGTGTCGACTGCTTTCCGGTTCAATTTTGTCCAATCACTGTCAGACATATCTTTTGACTTCGCACTATCTCCTTCAACCGGCTCATACAAGTCTTTACAGTAAAGGATATCCTTCATCTTGGATTTCCAAATCTGCCAGTTATTATTTGTCAACCTGATCATTTTGCTATTGCCTTCCATCTCAACCTACAAAAGTACTCTTCAAAATAAACCTAACAACTCTGATACCACTTATTGGGAATTTTGAAATGAAGATTACTTTTATACTGTAATCTAGCAATGTGAGATGGGTAAATGCACAGGTTATCCAAGTCTAAAACAGAAGATCAAACACAGAACAAAACAACACCAGATTTACGTGGAAAACCCTCTCAACTTGGAGGGTAAAAAACCACGGGGCCAACCAGCAAATTTCACTATAAGCAAGAAACAAATACAAATGTTCTTCTCAACTTTAAACCCAAAGTTGAGGCATACAAACAGAGAAAACCAATTTCATTTAGACTCAAGCTAGTCTAGATATAAGACAACAAGAAATTGGAACCTGAAGGTGAAAATGTAAGATCTACTACCTCCTTATCTTCTTCTTCCTCTGTTTCTTCTCTTCTTTGCAGAATGGCTTCTCTCTCTAGAAGTGCTAGAATGAGCAGTATTCTTAGATTTTGCTTGTTTTATTAAATTCCTAATTAGGCAGGACCCAAAGGCCCAACATGTTTGTGTGGTTTTCTTCAAGATTGAGAGCATATTCTTGTTAGAAGCCCCGACCGCTTCATTGGTTTGCGGTCGGTATGTTGACGACTTGTGATGCTTAATCTTGAACTCTTTCAAGAGTCTGATCACCTTGCCTTAAAAATAAAGTCTGTTATCATAAATCATCAAATGGAGAACCCCATATCGACCGATTATATTGATGCGAATAAACTTTGCCATATGAGAGGATTTGAGGACTTTGAACGAAAAAGCATCAACCCACTTGGTGAAATAATTGATAGCAACTAGAATGAACTCATGACTATTGAAAGCGGAGGGGTGAATGTTTCCGATGATATTGATTCCCCATGTGGAGAATGGCCATGGAGAGGTCATGTTATAGAGAAAAGAGGCAAGAGTGTGTTTCAGATTGGCATAAATCTTTCATTGATGACATTTCTTGATAAACGCAATACAATCTTGTTCTAAATTTGATAAAATTATCCTAGCCAAATGATTTTTTAGCAATGGACATGTCATTCATATGAGAACCGCAATTCCCAACATGCACTTCTTCTATGATGGTGGTAGATTCTACATGATCTACACAAAGCATATTTTGTCCATCGAAAAATCTTCGATAGAGAGAACTTGCCACAACCACATAACTAGTGGAAAACTGACAAAGGGCACAACGCTCCCTTTTCAATATAAGTTTGGATGGGCTCAAAACAAGGTTTACTTGAAACATCAGCATTATCGACCACTAGTTTCACATAAATTCAATTGCGTCTTTGTAGTATCTTGAGTGGCTTGATCTTGATTCCATCTGGATTTTGAATCATTGCCGCAAGTGCAGTAAGGGCATCAACAAATCGATTTTGACTCCTTGGAGGATGAATGAAAGTGACACTCTCAAACTTGGCTATCAATCGCATGAGGAACGAGTGATAAGGTTGATTATCGACTTTAACTTGCCAATCTCCACTAGCTTGTGAGATTACGAGGTTTGAGTTCCTGATAACTTCCAATCTACAAACTCCTTTCTCCTCATCTAACTTAATTCAAATAATGCAGGTTTCATACTCAGCTTCGTTGTTGGTGACACTATAACCCAATTTAACAGAAGTAGGGTTATACGTGCTAGAAGGATCAATAAAAAGAATACTAATATCGTATGCTTGCCGGACGCACCATCGAACATCAGCCTCTATGCTTCAAATTGAATGGTCATAATCTCGTCATCTGGGAAAATCATCTCTTCGTCGTCATCTTCAACAGTAATTGGCTGATCATCTAGGAAATCAGCTAACACACTACCCTTGACTAATTTCTGAATGGTATATGAGATATCATATTCTGAAATCCTCATCATCCATTTGGTCAGACACGACAAAAGAATGATTCTTTGAAACAAGAAACGAATGAGATCAAGTCTTGACACTAGCTTGATTGAGTGAGCTTGCATATAATGGTATAACCTCTTCGTTACCCAAGCTAGTGCCCAACAGACCTTCTCCACGGAATAGTAATTTAACTAATAATCAATCATCCTTTTACTGATGTAGTAGATTACCACCTCTTATTTGATTTCATTCTCCTGGACTAGCATTCTCTCCATGGATGAGTCGGTGATAGTGAGGTGAAGAATCAAAGGAACTCCTAACCTCAGAGACATAAGGATATGAAGGGATTACAAATACGCCTTCACCTTCTCGAAGATATGTTAATAAGTATCACTCCAGACAACTTTTGATCCTTCTTCAAATCTTGAAGAGAGGATCGCAAGTGCATGTGAGCTTACTAATGTAGCGACTAATTTATTGGATTTTGTCCAAAAATTCACGAACCTTCGCTCATTTCGGGGTGTTGGCATGGCTGTGATGGCCGCAATCTTGCTAGAGTCGACTTCTATTCCTCTTTGAGTAATCATAAATCCCATCATCTTACTAGTAGTGACACCGAAGTTGCACTTCATTGGATTTAAACGGAGATGGTATTTCCGAATCCTCTGAAGGAATTTTTCCAAGTTCGCGATATGTTCAACTCGATTCTTAGATTTGACGATGATATCATCAACGTAGACCTTGACTTCCTTGTGGATCAAGTTGTGGAGAATAGTTGCGACTTGTGGTTGCTTTCTGATACGTAGCTCCATTGTTCTTCAGTTCAAAAGGCATCACTCGATTGCAAAAGGTACCGACCTCTGTGATGAGAGTAGTTTTTTCCTTGTCCTTAGGCACCATCGGGACCTGATTATATCCCGAGAAACCCTCCATTAATCTAAATTTTAAAAAATACATATTTGTTATTACTAAACAAATACTATTAATAAACTAATTAAAAAAAACTTAAATATACATTGTAAAGTTATTGCAAATCATGCTATTAAATGGCTAAAATTATTGTTAAAATATAAGATATAAATTTTATATATATGACAAAATATATATCAAGTAAATTAAATATATAAATTATTTAAAAAATACCTATTAATTGCAAATGGTCTTCAAGATAAGTTTGTAAATTAAGTGTGAATATTTAAAATATATAATTGTTATGTATTGTAAAATATGTTCATTTAAAATTACTATATTTATTATTAAGATATATGAAATTATTGCAAAAATGTTGTAGAATACATGGCTAATTAAATTAATAAAATATAAAAAACATTAATTGATAAATTATTGAAATCATGTTGTAATAATAATTTTAAATATTTTTAAGAAATATTTTTACCAACATAAATGTTAATACAATTTTTGTTAAAAAAAAATAAATAAGTCATTATTAAGCAAATTCTTAATATATTATATTATAATAATTATTATAAAATAAATTATAAAATACAAAATCATAAATAAAATCTACAATGCAAATAATGTGGTAATATATATTATAATATTAATAATATTTTTCAATAATATATGTTGAAAGTTGAAACAAAATATTTTTACTTATAAATATATTTATAAAAAAGAGTGACAACATAAATTATAAATTTTGTAACTTAAGAATAACATATTTGATTTGTGTAATACTAAATTAGTTCATAATTACTTATTTTAATACTTTTTCATTTGAAAAGAGCATTTTTTAAAACATCCTATTTTTGTAGTGTAATCTTGTACTAAGACAATTACAATTGAGAGATCTAATATTTGACTTATAGTTGTTCATCATATTGTGATGTAATACTATTACGTTATTATCACCGAAAAATTGGTCGGCATTAAACATATTCTTTTAGTATGTTTTAAACACTAAGTCTATACCTATTTTTTTTTAAACACGATATACTCAAATTTCTTTATCAAAAAATTTATTAATAAATTATAATTTAAATATTTTATTTATTTATTTTATAACAAAAGAAGACGATCAATCCAGCAAGAAGAAAGTCAGATCCTGGACCGGGTATGGCTGTTGATAATTCAAGAGCAGCTTAATTTCAATCTTTGATCTCAAAACAAGTCAGTCAGAAACAACAAATAAACAACAGTTTTCAAATAAAGAAACAACCAACCTATAATAGTTTTGGCTATCCATTTGTAAATCTCTCAAGTACACTCAGGAACAATCATAAGAAAAAACAAACAGTTTATAATCTACTATTTGGGGGTGGGGTGTAAGTTAAGATATCACTTTAAGTTTTCTAGTTTCAGCTTCAGCTTCAGCTTCTTCTTCTTGCTGCATTTGAAGAATAAGGCCATCTTGGGTTGCGGCTGGGTCAAGATCCCAACAGCATTCTGGCAGATCATCAGTCTTCTCTGCACCTCTAATTCGCCAGCAAGGAACACAATGTGAGAATCTCAACATTTACTTCTTCAAAACCCTACAAATGGAACCCTCATCTGGGTTACTCCCATTCACAGTCCTGTAACCATCTACTTTCACCGGTGGACTCATGCAAACCCCATCTTCTTCGTCATAATCCAACATAATTTCCATCATCTCATATTGATGCCTAACCTCAGAGGGGGTCTCCCCGTTCCATTCCGATGACCAGTTCTTGTATATGGCCCATATATCTCCGCTCCTAGGATAAATTCTAAGGCATCTTCCCCGTGTTGAGAAAGACTTAATGGAGCATGTACCTATGCTTTGAGAGCTCAGATGCTTTGTCCCAGCTTGGAGGGTATAAAAGAAATGAAAGCTACATTTGATGTTTATGCTACATCTGAGACAAAATTCAAAGGGGAAACTGATTTCTATGCAATTTTTGTCTAAAATCATCTGCCGTTAAGGCTAGGCTCATCAAACAGTTTACGTATATGTGTGGTCTACCTAACCCTTATTACAATAAAACTGTTGGGGCAGATGGGGGCATTTAAGCTTCTATCATATATTGTCTTTCCTCAGTGAACGAACCGAGGAGGAGGAGGAGAGGTGGTGGTTTTTAACCAGCCTAGCACTGTCACAATTTCTGGCACAATGGAGCTTCAATCAGTGGTGAGGAGGAGGGAATCAATGCCCATGAAGGTTCATATCTCTGATTTTCACAATTTTGACAATGATAGGTCTAAGCAATGCTTTAAGGTGAAGCTGATATGGGCGATCTACGATGAAGAAGATGATATGCCACGTCTGTACTGTCTGATTGATCAAGTGATTTCAGTCTCACCGTTTAAAGTTGCAATCAGTTACATGAACTCCAAAACTGATGCGGAGTTCGGGTCAGTGAATTGGATAGAATCTGGCTTTACGAAATCTTGTGGAAAATTTAGGACATCAAACATTGATGTGGTTGAAGAAGTGAACATCTTTTATCATGTATTGAGCAGAGAAAAAATAAAACGGGGAGGTATGGGCCATATACAAGAACTGGTCATCGGAATGGAACAGGGAGACTGTTGGAGAAAACCCTGACAGAACCACAAAAGAAGAAAAAACAAACTCAAAGAACACTAACAGAATTTGATAACGGAGTTCGGCCAAAATGTTGCCTACGTCTTCGAGCACTAAGGCTATCAATTAATAAGGAAGAAGAGATACAAATTTGGGTGCAATAAACCAAAGAGGGGAGAGTTTCTTTTATACACTAAGAAACTTCCCCAACTCCCATCATCTTCCGATGTGGGATTTATGCTAATTGTGAATATAGTTTCTTTTATATACTAAGAAACTTCTTTCACTCCCATTATCTTCCGATGTGGGATTTTAATTGTGCCAAAAACAACAAATCTCCACCTTGGCACAATATCCAAATACTAATTCTTCAATATTAAAAATAGTCCTTCAGTGCTTCCAATTGGCGCTCTTCAGCGCCGACTCAAACGCGGAAGATGTTTACCAAATCTAAACAATTAGATTTGGTTTTCCCCATGTCTTTCATCTCGAACTCTTTACCCAATTGAACCTTCAACTTGTCAATTTCATATTGGCTCTTTGATGCTATCAACATATCATCAACGTACAAGAGTAGATAGATGTAAGACTCATCTTGCAATTTGCGCAAATACACACATGAACTGAATTTGCTTCTTGTGTACTTGTGCTCCATCATAAACTTGTTAAGTTGCTTGTACCATTGTCTCGACGATTGCTTCAACCTGTACAATGATCTATTCAACTTACAAACCCAATTTTCTTTATCAGCAACATTGAATCCATCTGGTTGATAAATGTAGATTTCCTCGTTCAAATGACCGTGTATGTCTACGGTCTTCACATCTGGTTGAGCTAGCTCCAAATTCATCTGTGCTACCAAGGCCAACAAAATTCTAATGGAAGAGTGTTTAACAACAGGAGAAAGTACTTCATTATAATCACCTCCTTCCTTCTGAGCGTAGTCTTTAACTACCAATTTTTCCTTGTAGCGATCATCAAATTTTTCAGGAAATCCTTTTTTCTTAGCAAAGATCCATTTACCACCAATAGCCTTCTTCCCTTTTCGTAGATGCGTCAACTTGCATGTCTCATTCTCCTGAATAGATTGCATCTCATCTTCCATAACACCTCTCCTTTTTCCATTTTCAGTATTTCGACTGACATCTGGAAAAGTGGATGGAACATCATCTACGACTAGAAGTGCATAGGCCGCCATGTCAACAAACCAACCTGGTTTTTGAATAACTCGTCTTGGCCTATTCACAACAATTGATTCACTTTGTTCTGAAGGTTCTTGGGTCAGAACCTCTTCCTCATTTAACTCTTCGTCTGTCGTCGGAGAGTCACTTCTAATTGGGCTTATCTTTATCTGCTCAAACTCCACCTGTTGCGGAGTACAGTCAATCTTGTCTGGTGTTACCTTATTCAACATTGAATAATCATCAAAAGTAACATCTTTTCTGATAATGGTTTTCTTTGCATCCAAACACCAGAGGCGATACTCTTTAACTCCCGTAGTAAATCCCATAAAAGAGCCTTCTTTCTTCGTGGATCCAACTTTGATTCAACTACATGATAATATGCAGTAGAACCAAAAATATGTAAAGAATCATAATCAGTTACAGGTTTTCCAGACCATACCTCTAATGGAGTATTGCCACCAAGTGCAGATAATGGTAGGCGATTTACCAAATGTTGAGCATATGACACAGCTTCTGCCCAAAATTTCCTGTCTAACCCAACATTAGACAACATACATCGAACTTTCTCCACCAATGTCATGTTCATACGTTCCGATACTCCATTCTGCTGTGGTGTTTTTCTGACTGTGAAGTGTCGAACTATGCCACACTCTTGGCATAACTTCTGGAATGGATCATTCTTGTATTCTCCACCGTTATCAGTTCGGAGAACTTTGATCTTTCTTCCTATCTCGTCTTCAGCTTGAGTTTTCCATTTAAGAAAAATCGCAAACACTTCATCTTTGTTCTTCATAGTAAACACCCAAATTCTTCTAGAAAAATCATCAATAAAAGTAACAAAATAATGTCTACCTCCAAGAGAAGGAGTCTTGGCAGGTCCCCAGACATCTGAGTGCACATAATCCAAAATACCCTTGGTGTAATGAATAGCAGTGCCAAATTTTACTCGCCTTTGTTTGCCCAGAATACAATGTTCACAAAAATCTAACTTACAAACTTTTGTACCTTTCAATAATCCTTGCTTGACAAGAGTTTGCATAGATTTCTCACCAGCGTGCCCCAATCGCATATGCCATAGCTTTGTTGCCTCTAACTCTTTACTGCTCTCGGAAGTTGATGCACATGATGTCCCATTAACTGTACTACCTTGATAGTAATACACATTATTACTCTTCCTGATAGCTTTCAACATCACTAGCGCTCCAGATATTACTCTAAGAACTCCATTTTCCAATTTTACATGTAGGCCTTTCGACTCCAAGGCCCCCAAAGAAATGAGATTCTTTTTCATATTCGGTATGTACCGAACATCTCTAATAATTCTGGTGGATCCGTCATCATTCCTCAGCTTGATTGAACCTATCCCCTTTATTTTACATGTATTAGCATCTCCCATGTAAACAACTCCACCATCTAGCTTAAAGTCAAAGAACCACTTTCGAACTAGTGTCATATGATAAGTGCAGGCTGAGTCCAATATCCACGCATCAGGATGTGATGTTGTGTGTGACATCGATAAAGAGTATTCTGAATCTGCATCACCTTTGTTTTCTGCAACATTCGTCCTATATGCATGATAGCTAAGACAGATCAAACCTGGCTATGGCACAAGAGACTAAACCATCTAAACATGAAAACCTTAAACTACATTCGTGGTAAAAAGTTAGTTGAATGTATTCCCGATATAGTATTTAACTAGGATAAGGTTTGTTCAGCATGCCAAATGGGTAAACAAACTAGGTCATCCTTTAAGAGCAAAGGAAACATCCAATCTAGCCGATGTTTAGATCTCCTTCACATGGACTTATTTGGACCGATTCAGGTCATTAGCCTAGGAGGTATGCTTTACACCATGGTAGTTATTGATGATTATTCTAGATATACATGGGTAATATTCTTACCATCTAAACGTGAAACGGTATCAAACCTGATTACACTTCTTAAGCGTTTGCAAAATGAAAAATCAACTCGCATTAACATCATTCGAAGTGATAGGGGTACCGAATTTACCAATAGTACATTAACTGCATATCTTGATGAATCCGGCATTAGACACGAGTTGTCTAGTGCTAGGACTCCTCAACAAAATGGCCTGGCCAAGAGAAGAAACCGGACTCTCAAGGATGCCGCATGGTCTATGATAGCCGACTCCGGCATTTCTCAGAAATTTTGGGCTGAGGCTATCAACACCGCATGCTATACACAAAACCGTTCTTTAATAAACAGATTTCACAACAAAACACCGTATGAGGTCTATTTTAACAGAGTTCACAAACTCAAGTACCTCAGGATTTTCGGTTGTAAATGTTATATTCATATAAATGGTAAAACCCAACTCACCGTTTTTGATGCAAAAACCGATACCGGAATAATGCTAGGGTACTCAGCGGTAAGTAAAGCATATAGAGTATACAATAATAGAACTGCAACCATGGAGGAAACAATTCACGTTGTTTTCGATGAATCGGTTGAAAGCAATACTGCTTCATGCTTTGATCTACACAACAGATTGGAAAATAACGATATTCATTCTGACAGTGAAGATGAGACTCCGGTCTTCAGGCGGTTTGTCCATGACCAAATGGGTAATATTGATGCCCAGCCGGATCAAGCTGTTCCACAACAGGAAGCTGACACTTCGGTCCAATCCGAGGAAGTCGGTCGGTCTGACAATCTCGTTCAGCCTACCGACATGTCTAGCCTTGATCAAATAAACGGCAATTTGGTAGACATCCCTGAACTGAATCTCAGAAGAAACAGTAAACATCCTCCTGAGCAAATTATAGGTGACCCTTCAGAACCTGTTCGAACTAGGAGTCAACTTCTGGAAGGATATTTTAACTCTGCTTTCATATCCCAGATTGAACCGAAAAGAATAGATGAAGCATTGTCAGATCCAGATTGGATCTTGGGAATGCAAGAAGAGCTAAACCAGTTCGAGAGTAGTAAGGTCTGGTACCTAGTCCCTAGACCGAAAGACCAATCGGTCATAGGAACAAGATGGGTATTCAGAAACAAACTCAATGAGGACGGTTTGGTCACGAGGAACAAAGCCAGATTAGTGGCTCAAGGTTACAAACAGGAAGAAGGCATTGATTTTGAAAAATCATTTGCTCCTGTAGCCAGGATTGAAGCCATTAGGATTTTTCTTGCATTTGCTGCTTTCAAAAACTTTAAGGTTTTTCAAATGGATGTTAAGAGTGCATTTTTGAACGGTGACCTACGTGAGGAAGTGTATGTTGAACAACCACCCGGTTTTAAGAATGCTGCATTTCCAAACCACGTATACCGGCTGAACAAAGCTTTATACGGTCTAAAGCAAGCACCTAGAGCCTGGTATGATACACTAACCGCATTTCTATTAGAACATGATTTCACCATCGGTTCGGTGGATAAGACATTGTTCAAATTTGAAAAGAAGGAACATATCCTACTTGTTCAAATCTATGTAGATGATATCATTTTTGGCTCAACCGATCCTAAATTATGTGATAAGTTCTCAAAAATGATGACTGACAAGTTTGAAATGAGTATGATGGGAGAATTGAGTTTCTTCCTAGGTCTTCAAGTTAAACAACTCAAGGAAGGAACCCTCATAAGCCAACCTAAGTACACCAAGGAGCTATTAAAGAAGTTCGGAATGGACACTTGCTCCTCGGCGGCTACTCCAATGAGCTCATCAGTCAAATTGGACAGGGATGACGAGGGCCAATCGGTAGACCAGATTGCATACCGGGGCATGATCGGTTCTCTCCTATACTTGACAGCAAGTAGACCGGACATCCTGTTTGCAGTCGGTGTATGTGGAAGATTACAAGCAAATCCTAAACAATCCCACTACACAGCCGCAAAAAGGATACTGAAGTATCTAAAGGGCACACCTGATGTCGGTCTGTGGTACCCAAAGGACTCGTCCTTCAATCTAACAAGTTACTCAGATGCAGACTATGCAGGGTGTAAGATTGACAGAAAAAGCACCAGCGGAACATGTCAGTTCCTTGGTGACCGGCTCGTTTCATGGCATAGCAAGAAGCAGACATCGGTGGCCACGTCCACTGCAGAAGCTGAATACTTGGCGGCCGGAAGTTGCTGCTCTCAACTCCTATGGATCCAACAGCAGCTGAAGGACTTCGGTGTCATAGCCGAAGAGTCTCCAATATTCTGTGACAACACGAGTGCCATAGCAATAACCTACAATCCGGTTCTACATTCCAGAACCAAGCACATCGACATAAGGCATCATTTTATCCGGGAACATGTCACGCTGAAGCATATCCGGCTGGAATACGTACCGACTGATCAACAAGTAGCCGATATCTTCACTAAGCCTCTACAGGAAGCTAAGTTCTCTCAATTCAGACTTACTCTCGGTCTAACCGACATTAATCAGATCCTTCCTAAGGATGCTTAAAGGGAAACCGGTTCAGACAGATAAAACCGGTAATTCTTCCTAAGCTGTTGAATTTCGAATCCTCAGGGTGTCTGTGGAAGAACCGCCCAGTTCTTCAGACAGAGTAAACCGACCGGCTACTTGGTGAATGCACCAAATAACCGCATCGGGATGAACAACTGATGACTGACCGGTTTGGAAGCAGGTCATTCTAGATTATTTGAATTTCACACAGAAGTGGAACAACTATCAATGCTTGTAGATATCTGTTCTGAAACATTGCCTTTTCAGAGTAACTGGTCGCGCCTAAAAAGACGTGAAGATCTTTTGATATCTTTCACAGTCCAGGCCTATGACCGACACCTAGACTGCAAACATGCCTATTTTATGCAATATCTCTTATCCTGTAGTTAATACACATCATTTCATTTATTACCTGGACAATAGGATAGTCCCTAAACTAGTATTTAAGTGAAGCAAACATTCACCACAACAAGTCACAAGAACATCCTCTCACTAAGGCACAAAATGTCTCAGTTTCCCAACATCCTTCAAGTTGATTTTAGATCCTGCTCAACCACAGACCAATATGAGATATACAAAATGATAAAATCTTTGGTGGAAACCGGCCTTGAGAGTTTCCTATGTGCTAAGCACTCCATCTATCCGGACTCCGTTCTGGAGTTCTTCCACAATGCAAGGGTGTTTCGGGGCACCCCCCACTTTGACACCCACATCCAGTCCAAGGTGGGAGGCATTGTCTTCGACTTCACTGAACGGGACTTTGCGAGGTGTCATAGCCTGCCAAGGCACGGGATGACAGATCTGAACATCCCTGGGGATGTCAAAGCCGAAGTCTGCGTGGCCTTTTCCCGGTCTGACGAACCGGTTGAGGACCACGGAGCAAAATCATGTTTGAGAGCTGAATATCAGCTTCTCAACGATGTGATCGGCAAGAGCATCTTTGGTAGGGATGTCACCAACACCTACAATGTCTCAACTTTCAACATGATGGCGGCTATCATCACTGGCATACCGGTCAACTGGTCCAGGGTGCTCTTCGACATCCTTATCTGGATGATCGGCATCCGATCAGTCGGTTTCATTCCCCAGCTGAGCTGTCTCCTCGTAGAGCTTGGAGTACCGACCTGTCCCAGCGAAGGTCTGAACCAAGCTCAGGTGCTCACCAAAGAAGTAACCGACCCATTCTATAGGCGGTTCGAGAGATCCTGGAGGAGAAGAAACCGCCAGAACGATGACGTCAACCCCTATGCACCCTGAGTCACTCCTTCCTACATCCGGTCATTTTGCTTCATGTACCGGGTGTATTTTTCACCAACTCAAGTTTGATCATGTCGGCTTCACCTATGTCTCTTTTGGCTTTATCTATGATTCTCTTGCTTTTATGTTTTTCTCACCATCCCTCATGCCATTTTCGGCATTGTTTGTGATATTTCCGGTTTTCATCTAATCTAATATCGGTTATGTTTTAAGTGCATTTAATGAGGCAATTCAAATTAATGAAATAACCCCCAACCACCTGCACAATTAAAATCCAACCAACCTGGTTACTTTCCAACTAATAATTACCTCGGGCTTTGTAATCTGCCGCTTCCCCATGCGCCTTGAAAAGGTAAAGATTCTTTTCCTTAATAAAACAAAACTGACCATCAATGCTCAGATTTTCCCTCCAAAACCGATCCTATATAAGGATCCATCCTCTACTCATTATATCACATCCGAAAGCACAAAATCACTTTTATTCTTGAATCCCGTCTCTCTCTCAATACCGAAATCATGCCGAGCAGAACTCTGGAAAATTTCCTATGCATCGATTTCAACTCTTGCACGGGCATAAGGGACTGTACCACTAAGCAGAAATTCATGTATGACTCTCTCGTTGAAACCGGTCTTCAACCGTTTCTTGAAGAGGCCGGTCCTATTCTTCTAGACGATGTCAAGGCCTTCTTTCGAAGCGCCTGCATCAGAGAGAAGTATATCGTCTCTACTGTCAGAGACCATACGTTCTGGATCGATGAGGTTGAATTTGCCTCACTATTCGGTCTACCCACTGAAAGTTTCTCTGACTTTCCGCCTATTCAGGACCTTGCGGGAATTGAAACCGCGCAATACCTGTCGGCCACCCCTTCTCCGGTGGAACACTTTGGGCCAAAAACCCAACTTGCTAGTCACGGTCAGCTATTGATCGAAATAGTGACCCGGTCGATTCTGTGTCAATCACCGAATCAACGGTATTCTAGGAATATCTACAACCTTATGACCCACATTCTTTGCAAATCGGCCATCAACTGGTCAACTGTCATATGGGAAAACCTAAAGAATATGGTGCTGACCAAGAAAGGTCTCGGGTATGCACCGCATATCAGCAAGCTGATTCTTGGGTACCGACCAGAGTTCGGACCGGGCACACCGGCTTCCTCTTCAAACATCCTCGATAGGGATTCGGCAATAGAACGAATCTGGAGAATGTCTTTTCAATAGGCTGTACTTTACATTATTTCTGTATGCCTATCTCTGTACCGAATCTTATATCGGTTTCCTTTATCTGCTATTTCTTGAATTTTAATATCATTTCAGTTTAAATGACCGTGTCTTCTTAATTCTTTGAACATTTATCTAAGTAACCGGTCCACATCTTCAAACTATAACCGCGTTCTTTTCCGGTCACATGAAATATGCCAAATTTGTTAACACTCTAATCACTCAATATAACCAATTGAACTTAGAAACCGAATCATCAATCGGTTTCTAGAAGAAGAGTGCGTCATCAATGACATAAGCAAAGGATTTTGGAGGGAAATCTCCCGCTCAAATTTTCTATTGACCGGCTAATTAAAACTGGTCTGGGATATTTCCTCGGCGGTCCCCATATTATATACAAAGATGCGGTCGAAGAGTTCTTCAAAACCGCAAGAGTCGCCTACGACAAGATCACCGCGACTGTATGCGGTTCACAAATAGAGATCACCGAAGCATTGGTGGCCGAGAGCTTGCATCTTCCAACAACCGGCCAGGATGCAACAGCAGAAATAGAGCAGGACACCTTTGAGGCGGCTTGCCACATTCTATCGGCAACCAATGAGCCGATCAAAACATCCGGGAGTAAACAAACGTTGAAGCCGGAGTTAATCCCGGTATGTGACATCTTCGCAAGGGCGATTCAGGCGAGTGGAGGAAACTTCAGCAACCTCACCAAAGACTAAATCAAGATGTTGATCGGTCTGATGGAAGGAAAGGTCAACTGGGCAAGATCGGTGTTCAGCAACCTCATGGATATGGTGAAACCGGACTCAACCCGGTCGTGGGGATACGCCGTGCCTCTCGGTAAGATATTCCTCCACTTAAATCTCAACATCGGTCCCGGCGTCGCTGTCGCAGAACGATGCCTCATTAGATCAAGGCAATTCGTTGAAAGAACACAACCGGCCCCCAGCTCCACAGGTGGCCGAAAGAAGAAAGCCGCAAAGAAAGATGCCCCGGCCAAAACAAAGACCGGAGGAAAAGGCAAAGAAAAGGCAACCTTCTTAGACCCACCACAACAAACAGAAGATGAGGAGTGGGCCTCTGCGCAAACCGACACGGAGAGGACCGATGATAGAACGGTCAATGACGTCGATCATTCGGCTCGGAGTCCAAATGATGCCGAACCAAACACCAACCCTGAGACCACCGAGAATAGAGAAGAGGGTGGTAAAGAAGAGGTTGATAAAGAAGCCGATATTGAAGGCGGCAACACAGAAAGGGAGGAGGCCGAAGAAGGAGAGGCCGATAGATTAGCCTAGAAAATCATTCAGGGCGTCAACAAGCGAGCCGAAGACGTTGAAGAGCTATACTTAGAGTGGCATGAGCACCGGTTCGGTATACCATATAGAGAAATCCTACCGGGCCACACAAAAGGAAGTGGAGGACCTGATGATGAGCCTCACAAACTCCAACACAATTCAAGAGGTACAGAGCCGAACTTGTCTCTTGTTACCGAGGATCCAACTTCGGAAACTAAGAAAGCGCATCCGGAAAATTAAGGAAGAGCTCAACAAGACGGGATCGGTGGACACCGTAGCGTCGCGGGTGTTAACAAGGCTTGAAAAAGCCAAAAGGGAAATAATTCAAGAAATCGAGCGGCTGGAAACGATATGCAGCCGAATGCAAGTACCGGTCTATACTGCTCCGATAATCGAAAAGTTTCCGGTTAACTGTCCAACACCTCCAAGGGAGGATGCGACACCGTTAGAACTTCCAAAAGAGAATGCTGCACCGATAGAATCCAGTGAAAGAGCCGATCCAAATCTCACGGAGCAATCACCTCCCCCACCACCGGAAGTCACTGCTTCAGACCTTACTAAAGAATGGGCTGCTAAAGAATGGGTTGAGGACCGACTTCAAAAGCTTGAAGCATCCATATCGGAACGGATCGATGACCGCATACAAGAACACAACGTGTCCGAGCTTCAACCATTCAAGGATAGATCCAACAGAATAGTTGATTCGGCCGTGAAGTTCACCGACGTGACAAGGCTGCTTCTGGAAAAACATCAAGAACGACTCTCAGAACTCGGCATCGGTCTGTGGGAAGAGGCGGGTGAACGCGAAAAATGTGTTCAGCGAACCGCAACTCTGGAGGATGTGACCTCCGACTTAAAGAAAGATTTCGAACGGGTCGACACGACACTTAACCGGGTCTCCGAACTCGAGAAGACAAACGAGGGTCTCGTGGCTGAAGTAAAGGCACTTTCCGAACAGATGGCCGAAATTTTAAAGGCTAAGGTGAACGCGGACGACGCGGCTGTAGCAGCTGATGCTCAGGTGGCTAAAAGGGTCCAGGATGCGCTGGACGCCGAAGTTAGCAAAGATAAAGAGGCGCCGCGATCGTCTCAACTGACCGAAGCGGAAGTGGAAGCCGCGCGACTTAAAAATGCTGAGGCCATATTCCCAGGGTTTGCTGAGAAAGTAGCCACCCGAGCTGCGGAGGATGCCGCATGGTTGGAAAGGGAAGCACGGAGGCTGGACGGCTTCGCTAGGGAACACAAGAAGAAGAAGGTGGGCCGCCTTCGCTTCAGCACCGAAAAAGAGACAGAGGGAGGCCCCTAAGAATGTTCAGATAGCCGAGCTGCTCAAAGAGGTCTCTGAACCGGTCATTACGGGTACATCGCAGCAAGCCGACCAAGTCGAGGATGAAGTCGAAGAACAACTGCGGTCCCGATCTAAAAGGCGACGATCTTCCGAACCGACCGGGCAACAGCAACCGAAGAAGAAAAAGAAGACCGTCTATGACTTCACGGACTCTGAATAGGGACTATCCTTCTTTTTCTTATTGGCCTTAGTATTTCTATATATTTTGTCTTTTCCGGTCATCTATATATAAATATATAAAGTTATTTTTGAATCCGGCCTTATTTTGCATCTCTACTTAGTTTTGATAATTTTAAATAAAATAATCAAAAAGGGAGAAATTGTTAGATAAAAGATAAAGACTCTTCCAAAACTTTTCTCAAAATTCTCTCAAATTTTTTCGATAAATTCTCTAAAGTCATTTTCAAAAACCGGACAAACAAAACAACCGGCCTACGGTTGCAAACTTACATGATTTTGATAATTTTAAATAAAATAATCAAAAAGGGAGAAATTGTTAGATAAAATAAGACCGGTTCAAATAAACCTAACTTAAATAAACTTTCCATGCAGAAACAAGGAACCGGACCGGATGAACAAGAGAACCAACTAAAGAAACCTAACCGGTCAAGCTACCAAACCGATCAAGAGTATTCGGAACGTGACCGCACAAAGAAAGGATCGGCCAAAGCTTAAAACCGGAATCATCAAACAGCCGATCATCCACAAGACAAGAATAACCGGAAGAAGTCCGGTTACATCACTACCAAAAGACATTCGGCCAAGTCAAATGACCGACCAGTACAAGAAGACAATTTGGGTATCTGTTGAGAACGATACCAAAGGAACAGACTGAATACTTCCATATCCATGCAAGTCTGAGGAAAGACTGTAGGCTGCAGAAGACAGTACTACCGGATCCTTCCACTTCGGGATAAGACAGAAAGGAAATCTTCCAAGTACAGACAACTGTCCAACAGACAGTGCCTACATCAAGTAAAAGACAAACCCGGCAGGCTTGTCTTACACACCGGAAGAACAGACCGCCAGGTCTGAGACAATACCAGGTCTGAGGTTGACCGTCAGGTTTGAGGAAACGACCGCAGGTCTGAACCTCTGAAACACTAAATCACTGCACCTCTGATCAGCCAATCAAATTCAAGGCAGTGAAATATGACCGTTGGCATATTTCACCTATAAAAAGGGGTAGCTGAAGAAGAGTAAATGCAGCAGATACATTGTGGCACATTCGAGAGACTTAAGTGACTTAAGCGGGACATACATTGGGATAACGAGCGCTAAGAGCATTTACTACAAGTGATAAGATTGTGCTGTTTTAGAAAGCCTAAGTGTTAAAAGTCAAAGAGTGTTCTACAATTTCGGTGTAAGTTGTAAGAGTATTATCGAGCAGGAAATAAGTCTTGATCGGTTTGTATTTGTATTCCTTAGTGAATATCCTTCTCGCGGTTTCGAGAGGAAGGGGTGACGTAGGAGTTTTATCTCCGAACATCCATAAAATCTGTCTTGTCATTTACTTTCTGCCGGCTTCATTATCTAATCGATTAACTTAACCACACCGCTCCAAACCGACTCTATTCTAACCATACCGAATATCCAGATTACCGAAACCGACCCACCATTTCCAAATCACCATCATCCGAAACCGGCCTTGTTTATCAAACAAGTGTGCTGCTTCAACCTGAAAGCAAACCACTTCCGCGCTTGAACCTAGTTCAAGGGTTTGTGACAGGTTGTGTAGTATTGAAACCCCGGTTAATCTCTAACCGGATTAATAACCACCCTTCGAGTGTGAACCGCTGACCGGTCCAACCCCCGGTTCACCAGCGGCGATCTAGATCCTAACAAGTACATTACCACCTCTTATTTGATTTCATTCTCCTGGACTAGCATTCTCCCCATGGATGAGTCGGTGATAGTGAGGTGAAGAATCAAAGGAACTCCTAACCTCAGAGACATAAGGATAGGAAGGGATTACAAATACGCCTTCACCTTCTTGAAGATATGTTAATAAGTATCACTCCAGACAACTTTTGATCCTTCTTCAAATCTTGAAGAGAGGATCGCAAGTGCATGTGAGCTTACTAATGTAGCGACTAATTTATTGGATTTTGTCCAAAAATTCACGAACCTTTGCTCATTTCGGGGTGTTGGCATGGCTGTGATGGCCGCAATCTTGCTAGAGTCGACTTCTATTCCTCTTTGAGTAATCATAAATCCCATCATCTTACTAGTAGTGACACCGAAGGTGCACTTCATTGGATTTAAACGGAGATGGTATTTCCGAATCCTCTGAAGGAATTTCTCCAAGTTTGCGATATGTTCAACTCGATTCTTAGATTTGACGATCATATCATCAACGTAGACCTTGACTTCCTTGTGGATCAAGTTGTGGAGAATAGTTGCGACTTGTGGTTACTTTCTGATACGTAGCTCCATTGTTCTTCAGTTCAAAAGGCATCACTCGATTGCAAAAGGTACCGACCTCTGTGATGAGAGTAGTTTTTTCCTTGTCCTTAGGCACCATCGGGACCTGATTATATCCCGAGAAACCCTCCATTAATTTAAATTTTAAAAAATACATATTTGTTATTACTAAACAAATACTATTAATAAACTAATTAAAAAAAACTTAAATATACATTGTAAAGTTATTGCAAATCATGCTATTAAATGGCTAAAATTATTGTTAAAATATAAGATATAAATTTTATATATATGACAAAATATATATCAAGTAAATTAAATTTATAAATTATTTAAAAAATACCTATTAATTGCAAATGGTCTTCAAGATAAGTTTGTAAATCAAGTGTGAATATTTAAAATATATAATTGTTATGTATTGTAAAATATGTTCATTTAAAATTACTATATTTATTATTAAGATATATGAAATTATTGCAAAAATGTTGTAGAATATATGGCTAATTAAATTAATAAAATATAAAAACATTAATTGATAAATTATTGAAATCATGTTGTAATAATAATTTTAAATATTTTTAAGAAATATTTTTACCAACATAAATGTTAATACAATTTTTGTTAAAAAAATGAATAAGTCATTATTAAGCAAATTCTTAATAAATTATATTATAATAATTATTATAAAATAAATTATAAAATACAAAATCATAAATAAAATCTACAATGCAAATAATGTGGTAATATATATTATAATATTAATAATATTTTTCAATAATATATATTGAAAGTTGAAACAAAATATTTTTAGTTATAAATATATTTATAAAAAAGAGTGACAACATAAATTATAAATTTTGTAACTTAAGAATAACATATTTGATTTGTGTAATACTAAATTAGTTCATAATTACTTATTTTAATACTTTTTCATTTGAAAAGAGTATTTTTGAAAACATCCTATTTTTGTAGTGTAATCTTGTACTAAGACAATCACAATTGAGAGATCTAATATTTGACTTAGAGTTGTTCATCATATTGTGATGTAATACTATTACGTTATTATCACTGAAAAATTGGTCGGCATTAAACATATTCTTTTAGTATGATTTAAACACTAAGTCTATACCTATTTTTTTTAAACACGATATACTAAAATTTCTTTATCAAAAAAATTATTAATAAATTATAATTTAAATATTTTATTTATTTATTTTATAACAAAAGAAGACGATCAATCCAGCAAGAAGAAAGTCAGATCCTGGACCGGGTATGGCTGTTGATAATTCAAGAGCAGCTTAATTTCAATCTTTGATCTCAAAACAACTCAGTCAGAAACAACAAATAAACAACAGTTTTCAAATAAAGAAACAACCAACCTATAATAGTTTTGGCTATCCATCTGTAAATCTCTCAAGTACACTCAGGAACAATCATAAGAAAAAACAAACAGTTTATAATCTACTATTTGGGGGTGGGGTGTAAGTTAAGATATCACTTTAAGTTTTCTAGTTTCAGCTTCAGCTTCTTCTTCTTGCTGCTTTTGAAGAATAAGGCCATCTTGGGTTGCGGCTGGGTCAAGATCCCAACAGCATTCTGGCAGATCATCAGTCTTCCCTGCACCTCTAATTCGCCAGCAAGGAACACAATGTGAAAATCTCAACATTTACTTCTTCAAAACCCTACAAATGGAACCCTCATCTGGGTTACTCCTATTCACAGTCCTGTAACCATCTACTTTCACCGGTGGACTCATGCAAACCCCATCTTCTTCGTCATAATCCATCATAATTTCCATCATCTCATATTGATGCCTAACCTCAGAGGGGGTCTCCCTGTTCCATTCCGATGACCAGTTCTTGTATATGGCCCATATATCTCCGCTCCTAGGATAAATTCTAAGGCATCTTCCCCGTGTTGAGAAAGACTACAATGGAGCATGTACCTATGCTTTGAGAGCTCAGATGCTTTGTCCCAGCTTGGAGGGTATAAAAGAAATGAAAGCTACATTTGATGTTTATGCTACATCTGAGACAAAATTCAAAGGGGAAACTGATTTCTATGCAATTTTTGTCTAAAATCATCTGCCGTTAAGGCTAGGCTCATCAAATAGTTTACGTATATGTGTGGTCTACTTAACCCTTATTACAATAAAACTGTTGGGGCAGATGGGGGCATTTAAGCTTCTATCGAAACATGGAATATATTGTCTTTCCTCAGTGAACGAACCGAGGAGGAGGAGGAGAGGTGGTGGTTTCTAACCAGCCTAGCACTGCTCAATCAGTGGTGAGGAGGAGGGAATCAATGCCCATGAAGGTTCCTATCTCTGATTTTCACAATTTTGACAATGATAGGTCTAAGCAATGCTTTAAGGCGAAGCTGATATGGGCGATCTACGATGAAGAAGATGCTATGCCACGTCTATACTGTCTGATTGATCAAGTGATTTCAGTCTCACCGTTTAAAGTTGCAATCAGTTACATGAACTCCAAAACTGATGCGGAGTTCGGGTCAGTGAATTGGATAGAATCTGACTTTACGAAATCTTGTGGAAAATTTAGGACATCAAACATTGACGTGGTTGAAGAAGTGAACATCTTTTCTCATGTATTGAGCAGAGAAAAAATAAAACGGGGAGGTATGGGCCATATACAAGAACTGGTCATCGGAATGGAACAGGGAGACCCCCTTTGAAGTTAGGCATCAATATGAGATGGTGGAAGTTATGATGGATTATGATGAATAAGATGGGGTTTGCATGAGTCCGCTGATGAATAAGATGGGGTTAGAAAGACCCCCTTTGAAGTTTGAAGAAGGAAATGTTGAGATTCTCACATCGTGTTCCTTGTTGGCGAATTAGAGGTGGAGAAAGGACTGATGATCTGCCAGAATGCTGTTGGGATCTGGACCCTGCCGCCACCCAAGATGGCCTTATCCTTCAACAGCAGCAAGAACAAGAAGAAGCTGAAGCTGGGAAACATAAAGTGATATCTTATCTTACATTCCATCCCCCAATTGAAAAGATTATGAACTGTTTGTTGTTTCTTATGATTGTTTGTTCCTGACTGTGTACTTGAGAGATTACAGATGGATGGCCAAAACTATTATAGGTTGTTTCATTGTTGTTGATGATGTTTTTGATTTTGACATGTGAGAATTATTCTACATGTCAAATTAAAGTTGAACAGTGGGTTAATTTCCTTTTCCCTGTGGTTGACTTGATTTGGGATAGAAAATACAAATATGAATGAATTTATATTTTATAATTGATGTATGTTTGTCTTTATCTTTCAATGAGATTTGATCTTCAGCTTATCTTGTTTGTTGTTGCTCCGCTCCAGCTAAATGAAATTTCTTGGCAGTAAAACTAATAAATAAGACAAATCCTCTTTCTGAGGTGTGAATGTCTTTATTCTTGAATTTCTTGATTCAAAACATATTAATTGTGTTCTCTTATATAGAGCACATTATATATAGCTTTGTTTTAATAATCATATTCAAGAGAATACTTTAAGTGGAAAGAGATATAATTGTGTATGTAACAACTAAACTATAAATTAACGGTTAATATTGAAAATCAATTTTTTTTTTATTTTCGATAGATTAATGTTTTTTTTATGAACTTTTATAATTAATCATAGATTCATAATGTTTAACATAATATTATAAAACAAATAATTAGGATAATAAAAATATATAAAAAGTAGCATATTCAAAAGAAGCTAATGCATTTTTCTAATCAAAAATTATATTTTGTAATAAAATAAACAAATGAATTAAAAAATAAATCGAAATAAAACATAAATCTCTCCTCAAGGGGGAATTTGAGGAGATGACTCTCAATAATGTCTTAAATGCGGAAAGTGCAGAGTTAAAAAAAAGCGCTAGTGACCCCTTTTACTGTTTTTAGACGAAAATGTCCCTGTTGCGTTACGCAACCTCAGTTATTTTATTTTTTTATTTTTCAAATATAATAGTATAATTAATTATATATTATATTATTAATATCATTTCTTGAATTTCTTGATTCAAAACATAATAATTGTGTTCTCTTCTATAGAGAACAATATATATATAGCTTTGTTTTAATAATCATATTCAAGAGAATACTTTAAGTGTAGTGAGATATAAATGTGTAGGTAACAAATAAACTATAAATTAACGGTTAAATATTGAAAATTAAATTAACCTGAGGTTGTGTGATGCAATATTTTATTTTTTTATTTTTCAAAAAAATTTAATTATGAATTTTTTTGGACGAAAATGCCCAGTTAATTGAAAAAAAAATCGGTTGCGTCACGCAATTGAAGTTGCGTTACGCAAGGGTATAATTGTCATTAAAAAAAAAAGGGTTAACAACGCTATTTAAATTATGCACTCACACTATCCACTATTCACTATTCACCCTATCATTAGTGAGGTCATTTCCTCAAATTTCATTTCCCACTCACGGTAAGATAATCTATAGTAGTACATATAATGATTGATTAAATATTCTAAATTAATTTGTAAGTTTTTTAAAAACTTCACTATCTACGATTTGTTAATGAGAAAAAAGTTTAAAAAAATGTTATTATTACCCTACTCTTTTTAACAATAATTTTTTAAGATTATCACTGCTAGTGATTCATCTGTCCTTGTTTGGTTTCTCTCAAAAGTATTCGATTATTGGGGAAAAATTAGAGCACATTGTTCCAAACTATTTCCAGTTCTTATATTAGCACATTAGCCTTTGGTATTCTAATGTCTTTTTATCGACATTTTTCGAAACGTTCAAACTCGATAATTTACGTTCTGGAACTCACTTTTCTGTTGAATCTCGAATGAGATAAGAACCAAAATAGTGAGTGCGGCTATAATTAAATTTTAATTTGTCAATGTTTTCTAAGTCTTGTGGCCTACATTTATCTCGAATCTCGTAAAACGAGACGAGGAAATGACTCTCTCGAATTTGTCTAAGTGTGTGATGATAAACCACAAATAGGATTTAAACAAAATTATACTAGCTTTGACTCTTTTAGACTTGTTACTTAATTTACTCATCGAGAAATTAGGAAGGAAAAATATTTTTTTTTAGTTCAAACACGACTTAGAAATTTCGATTTGGTCTGGTGTTTGGTTACACGTGAGAAAAGTCATCAACATTATGTCTCAAGTGCCCACCGAAATGAATGATCTCTACTACAAACGTTTTGTCATTTTTTGAAAATATGATTTTTATACTTTTATTTTATAATTTATTCAAATCATATCCACATGTCTAAGGCTCTAGCTTATTTCCTAAACTAGATTTAATTATTGTACTCATATATTCTTAAGGCATGCGTCTACGTTCTTCCTTTTGCGATATAGAAAAATACTGAATTTTACAGAAATTCAAACGCACTTGTGAATTGTGAATAAGAAAGGGTAGGAACCTGAAAAGATTGCAAAAATATGAGTTAGCTTTTCAAATAATTCATATTTTAATTTATAAAAATGAAGAATTTTATTTTTTTTGAAAATTTTAAAGTGGAAATTAAGAAAATAAATCAAACAGGCCTTAAGCACAAATATTTTGTGTGGTTTATAGAAAAAAAATATTTTAAATCATTTTTATTTGTTTTGAATTATTTTAAAATCAAATAGACTTTAAAAATGAGAAAATGAAATACAACTAATTAAGTTGAAACAAATAGAGCCACCAAGGTCCACATACCCTTAAAATTGAGGTCCAAATACAAATTAAAATTTTTAAAATTGTAAATAATTTTTATTTAATTTTTTCAGTAGATAAAAAAAAATAAAAAAGTTATATATAGATGATATAATATATATATATTTTATATGAAAAAAAGATAAAAAAAAATGATATTAATAATATAATATATAATTAATTATACTATTATATTTGAAAATTTTGGGGCCACATAAAAGTGAGCCCTAAGTAACTGCATAGGTTGTTTTACCCCACGGCCGACTCTGGACGTATGGGTACGAGTCACTGATTTGATTGTTGGTTCGGGTGCATGGACACGGGTCACTAGGCATATAGTAGGAAGGGTCGCGGGTCAAGGGTGAACCGCAATTGTGGACTGCTTCTGTGGGTTCAATGATCTTCTCTTTCCTCAAGGGGAACGTAAAAAACAAAGGGCTTTTCGGTAAGGATTGTTTGAAATTTTGAGAGAGAAAATAACGATTGATGATAATTTTAAGGTGATTATGATTTTTTGGATAAAAACCTTAATGATACTGATATATATAAGTAAAAATAAATAATCATAATTTTAAATATATAATATTTTAATATTTTAGTTAATGAATTGATAAATGAGAAGGGAGTAAAATAATGTTTGATTTTTTTGATTATTTAAATAACTCAAAACCGAACCAGACCAAAGAAAATATCGAACTTACTGTTTTCCTCTTTTTTTTATTTGTTTTCTTGCTAGCTGAACTTCAATCTAAATGACTAGAAGTCTTCTTCACAACATACTAAACATTCCTAGACTAAGCGAAGACGTCATTCATCTTGTATGGGTATGGTCAGAGCCTTGTCGGAGAAGACACGCCCGTCACCAGAAAAAGTGCATTGTTCAAATCAAACCAAAATCGATTTGGCTCTTTGCCAAATTGATCTCTAGTACATGTATGAACTTCATGCAAGCATAACATTTAGAACTCGAATCAAATAGCTAAATGAGAATTCTAAATCAATCATAACATTTCTATAACATGATACTGAAGAATGAAGCAATATAAACAAAGCTCAAAATTTAAATGCTAAAAAATCTAGTTTAGTTTATAAAGTCAATTACAAGAAGATGGACATTTACAATTGATCGGGAATGCTTCCTAGAAGATTTTTAAATCTTTCTGGGTGCTTGTCCTGCTTTACTCCACCTGAAAAAAAAAATATCAAAATGTTGGTTGAAGCTTTAATGGAGAATTGATATCCAAGCTCTCTCGCTTTTAAACTTTCCCACCCCTGAAATAAAACTCTATGATGCTTTTTTTAAATGATTCATGCAATAATATTATGAATGGATAGTGGTTTACACATAACTACAAAAACTTTAAATTTATAAAAAAAAAGTCACACAAATATTACAAAATTAACATGTGCGGAGATCTTCCAAAAAGGAAATGAGCTCTCCGACTGAATCTACCGGCTTCCCACATCGAACATCATATAATGTTAGGATGATAACATTGTGTTGGATCCGCAACGGTCATTTAAGATTGTTGAAAGATCTACGATTTCTCTCTAACCAAATTATCCACCAAATTATCCACCAGAAAATAATAGAGATATAACTTCATTGTTTCAAACCCACAAATTCTAGCTACCTCAATCCACGATTCTCAATACGCACCAATGATTCCCGACATAACTCAAAAAATACCAGTAATACTCCAAATAATACACTAAATACCAGCGACACATACTACATCGTCTCCACCTCCTTAAGACACATACTACATCGACTAACTAAGATAAGACACTTACGTATGTATTTATCATCAGTTAGAATACCATTGTGGATCACACTTCTCTAACTAAATGATTGAGTCTTCGTGAGAGAAGGTGCAAGAGAAGATAAGTTCCCTAGTCATGCACAAAACAATTAGGCAGTATGTTGTCAGATAAAGAGTGAAATACTTTTATTTATTACAACTTTTTTTAAGTATAATTCAAATAATACATTAATAAATAATATGAATTAAATTTTCGTAGATAAGAAAAATTCAAAGTTTAAACTCAATTGTAGGGTGCCTCCGATTAGAGGACCTAACAAAAATAGGTGTATGCCACGTATTGCAAAGAACACACGGTATTCTTTAGTAAAAGGCGAAAGAATAATTCGTTTTGTGTTTAGTGCTTGTCTTCGTAATTTTTTGAAATCACCAACTCCCCTCTTATAATAATATCGAATCTCTATTTTCACTTCATCTAACAATGTGGGAAAACACACTTTTTTGTCATTATTGAGGCTAATGGTGTGTTTTCTTCTTTTATTTAAAGAATAGGATAATTCAATAATACTTTTAAGAATTTGGTACTTTTAACTATATATTATTTTATCAAAGGTTAATAACAAACTATTACAATGATTTATTAGTATAGCTCCAATAAAAAGAGTTTTATTTTTAACATTTGATTTTCACTAAAAACGCTTTAATTTGGATTGAAGTTATTACTATGATAGTGGTTATAACTCGTACTTTCAAACAAGGTATATGACTCGTATTTGATATTTAATAAACTTATGTTATAGTCATTATGACGAATGTTACTTAGATTAACAGAGGCATCGACACCTTCAAGGGAGTGTCTATGTACAGCTCGGGTAACTCAAAACAGTTTGTATGCGAATGGAAATAACGACGGGGAGAAATATCGTCGCTATTGAGTTATCTGGTCGATGAAGGAACCTATTAACCGTAAACTATGTATATTTTTTTTCATATTATTATCATTCTAGCCGTGTAAATTTTATGGAAATAACTTAGCCCGACTAGTTTTAAATCCTAGCTCTGCCCTTGGACACCTTATCAACATTACATAATTGGTAGCTCCCCATTCTTTTTCTCTCATAAAATCAATATTCCTTCAAAAGAAAAAACCCTATAAATCGAGGGCATACTTTGAAAGACCCTCATTCTCTATATAGAACACATGCGTTCCTCGAAAAATACTCTAGTAGTCGATCACAACAAATAGCAGTTGTCCATTCATTTTCTAAAATTGATCCCGCATCGCTCCTCTAACTTAAGAATGAAGTCTTTTTAAGAATGAGATGGTTATGTCCCTTTGGGGACATTCGATAAAATTTGAACGATACAGAGAAAATTAGCATGGCCCCTGCGTAAGAATGACACACACAAATCGAGAAATGGTCCAAATTTTTTTTACCCTTTTTCCTCGCCGAAGCGTACGCCGGCGACCGGAGGGAAAATAGTGTAGTTTTTTATTGTGTACATTACCGGTTTGCACACAATGACATTTGTTGATTTTTATCTCAAACTAACTAACTTATTAAGATGGAAAAATAAAAGACATGGGCTCCTAGTTAGTAGGGTCTTCGTCCCTTTTTTATTCGCTCGTCTAACTAAATGATTGAGTCTTCTCGAGAGCGGGGGCAAGAGAAGATAAAGTCCCTTTTCATGCATAGAATAATTAGAATGTAAGAAAGAATTAACTATGGTGTAAAAAATTAATCTGCGCATCTAAACGAAAATAATTTTGAAGGATTACAATTAAAAGGGAGTATGTTGTCGGATAAAGAGTGAAATAATTTTATTTATTACAATTTTTTTGATGTATAATTCAAATAATACATTAATAAATATTATGAAAAAAATTCGTAGATAAGAAAAATTCAAAGTTTAAACTCAATTATATGGTGCCTCCGATTAGAGGACCCAACAAAAATAGGCGTATGCCACATATTGCAAAGAACACACGGTATTCTTTAGTAAAAGGCGAAAGAATAGTTCGCTTTGTGTTCAGTGCTTGGCTTCATAATTTTTTCTTATCACCAACTCCCCTCTAATAATAATATCGGATCCTTATTTTCACTTCATCTAACAATGTGGGACATCACACTTTTTTTTCCATTATTGAGCATAATGGTTTTTTCTTCTTTTATTTAAAGAATAGGATAATTCAATAATATTTTTAAAAATTTGATACTTTTAAGTATATTATTTTATCAAACTTATATATAAATATTAATAACAAAACTATTACAATGATTTATTAGTTTAGCTCCAATAAAAAGAGTTTTATTTTAAATATTTGATTTTCACTAAAAACACTTTAATTTTGATTTTTTTCTCAGAATAAATAACTTATTAAAATGAAAAAAATAGAAGACATGTTGTGGCTTCTAGTTAGTAGGGCCTTTGTACCTTTTTTATTCGCTCCTCTAACTAAATGACTTCTCAAGAGCGGGGCAAGAGAAGATAAGGTCCCTTGTCATGCATAAAACAATTAGGATGTAAGAATTTGATTTTGAACACAATTAACTATGATGTAAAAAATTAATCTGCGCATCTAAACAAAAATAATTTTGAAGGATTACAATTCAAAGGAAGTATGCCAAATAAAGAGTGAAATACTTTTATTTATTACAAAAAATAAAATAAAGTATAATTCAAACAATACATTAATAAATAACATGAATTAAATTTTCGTCAATAAAAAAAATGTAAAATTTAAACTCTGCTAAATTAAAAAAATATATAAATATTCCAAAACTTGATTTGATAAGATTATAGTTGTGTTTACAAATATAGATTTTATAACTTAATTTAATCATATCCTAGAACAGCAAAGTAAGGTATTTGTATAACTCAATTTAATCATATTATAACTCTTATATAAGATACTTGAAAAAAAAATTGAATATTGATTAAAAATTATTAGTTTTACAATAAGTTAAATTTAAATATATAATATTATTATAATTTTCATTAATTTATTTTATGACAAAAGAGTGGTTAATAATTAATAATTGTGAAATAATGTAAAGAAGTCCCACATAGGTTCAAAAACAAAAACACAAGCAGAGAAAGAACACGATCTAATAGATTTTTTTAAAATCACGTTTACCAACCGATGTTGAATTTGCATAAACTATTTGCATTGTGCTCTTTGTTGACTAGAAACTGATTCAATTCGTAGTTCGATTCAACCTCTCATTAAAAAAGATATAACTTGGTTTTATTTCATCTCTTCAACAAGTTTGGTAATAACATAATTGTCCTATTGTTCCGGAACAAGTATTAAAAGTGATTATAGAAAAGAGAATTGAGGGTCCTAAATCAATATTGTAATTAAAAAACCATTTTTTAGAATATATATTTTGAATAGAAAAACAACTTTGACAAAAAAAAAAGTGATTAGATAAAACGAAACGAAGTAGTGTCATTGACATAACAGATGTCACAAGTCTTTGTCAAAAGATGAAAAAGTCCATTTATTCGCTTAGATAGACACTTCGAACATAAACTGAAATATTCTGGAACTACAAAGATAATTATTAAATCGTTAGCACCGCATAAAAGCATTGCTCATAAAGTATGTTTAATTGGTTATAATTCTCTTTTGACTCTGCGCTATTGATTACACTATTATCCGTAAATAATAATAAAATAATTCTATTATATTTATAGACCATTGTTTATTTTCTCGAAAATGCACTACAACAAAATATACTTTCAGCCACCTTTATATGCCAACGCTTATTAAGTCGTGGGTAAAAATTAAAAAAGTAAAAACTTTTGCCACATTTATACTTTACAACCACCTTTATTTTTTTATATATACAAACTTTGTTAAAAATCTTAAAATTTAACTATTATAAATTTAATATTTTTTATGTTTTATTTTTAAACTTTATAAATATTTTATTTCACTATTTTAAAATTTTAAAATAAAATTTGACTTAAAATTTTATTTACACTAAAATTTAGTTAATAAAATTTAAAATTTTTATAACATTATTAATTTTTTTTATTAACATCTGTCTTTTATTTAAATATTTAAAATGAATTAAATTAAAAGTAAAAAATAATATAAACCAAAAATAAATAAATTAAACATTATATTATATTTAATAATAGAATTTTAACTTATATATATATATATATATTTTAAAACTAGAATCAGTTTTTAATTATCAAGCCTAACTCATTTTTTTCTACGCTGACCAATTCTTTCTAACCTAAAAAATCCTTCTTCCTGTTAATCAGACTATCATCCTTTTACTCTACAGCCAGATTTCCGTGCTATCAACCTTTTACTCTCTGCAGCCAGATTGTCGTGCGCACGAGGTTAGTTACATTATTCTTCAACCATTAGGGCTTTCCTTCATCTGCACTATCATTCATTGACTCTCCGCAGCCAGATTGTTGCACCCACGAGGTTAGTAACATTCTTCTCCGACCATTAGGGTTTTCCTTCATCTTCGGGTCTTGGAAGTCTTTTGAGTGATAAATGGTTCTACTTATCTGTTTTAAGAATGCAACGAGGTTTATATGCGATTTATTTAGGTCACTGGTTTTATTTTTCATGTCTAGATCATAGTTTTCCCCTTGATGTAGTGTTTTGGATTTCTCAGTTATTTTCAGTTGGATTTTGATGCTAGGTTGTTATCGCTGCACTAGATGATTAAACCATCTTTATGAGTGAGAAATGGTTATACTTCTTTGTTTTAAGGATGAATTAGAGTATATATTTGACTTATTTAGTTGAACCATCTTTATGAGTGAGCCGTTGTACTCTCCATACAAATTACAACTTACAAACGCACTCACATGTATACATGTATATAGTTTGTATAAAATCCAGATGATTAGCTCGCAACCTTTAATTTCCCAAGTCACATGTAATATGTTTTCCCTTTATTTGTTTGTTTGTGTAAGAATATGTGTTCCTACATTATAGTGTGATGATGAAAGTGGTCACATAATTCTGATTTAGCTACAGGGATACAACTTGAACTAATTTGAATCCCAACAAATTAGGGCTGAAACAATGTCCATTATTGTGTGTTTGGATTCTACATCTGCTTATAAATCGTACAAATTAGTGTATCTGTCAACTGAGACAAAAGTTGTTTATAATCAAACAGCAAACAAAAGTCCTGATATTAGATTAGCGTCTAAGAATACATATCTTTTTTGAGGATCTCTTAACATTGTTCGTCTCTACAAGAAATGATTTATTCTTTGTTGTATGCACATGTTTGAAGAATTTGGATATATATGAGTTTGGTATTTGCTGGTATAGTGGTATTGAGAATCATCACAAGAAAGGAAAAGGTGGATGAATTCCTTGTAATTTTACCTGTTTATGGTGACATTTAATATAGGTTTTATTAGGAAGGGTGTTATGAATTCCCCAATCGTTATGCCCGATCAAGTCTTCTTTGGTTGTTCCTAATTGGATTCCTTTAATTTTCTATCACCTGTCAATGTACTTTCTTGTCTTTATTGAGTATTTTTTTGTTTGATATGTATAAACTTATAAAATCAGTTTTATACAGGGTACAGAAAACGAGTACTAGTCACCAAAGTGAATGGAATGTTTGGAAACTATTCTACCACTTGTGCTTATATTATATAATGAAAAGGCTTATAACATAACTGGGGTTACATAGTATTGTTAAAGAAGTTAGTTTTTAACCAATGGATAAATATAACTTGTGTCTGTTGGATTAGATGGACAGTTATTGTCGCACCATTAGTAGATTATGTTTTGCCATTATGCTTATATTATATCAATGGAAAGGCCTATAACATAACCGGGGTTACATAGTATTGTTAAAAAAGTTAGTTTTTAACCAATGGATAAATATAACTTGTGTCTGTTGGATCAGATGGACAGTTGTTGTCGCACCATTAGTAGATTATGTTTTTCCATATAATGTTATCAGGGTTTATATCAAGGTAGATTGTTTAACAGAAGGATTATATTTTGAACGAATAGTTTTAAAATGCCCACATTAGTTAACGATACAATCATTTATCCATGTGGGTGTAAGTTTTTTCCGATAACTTCTCCTAATCCTATTATGCAATAATTTTAAGAAAGAGTCAGAATAGAAAGTTAGTATTCAGTAATAATAATTGTTTTACAAAATGATGATTTCAAAACTAAGGGTGAATGCATTTGCAGGTATCGCCTTCATCAACACTTGAATCGTTATTTGAGTCCCTCCATGTGAAGAAATTTGATAGTATTGATATTTCTTTCGCCAAAGGTATGTTGGTTTTGATTTCATGGTGATTATGACTTTGTTTCAATGGGAAATATAAAAGGGAACTTTGTAGGGAGGAGAGTATAGATTTCCACACTATTCATTTATTGCCTATAACCTAGGGATCTATTCTCATTTTATAGGACCTGAAATGAAATATAAAATAAATATAAGTTGTTTAGTATAAAGGACAAAATTGACTGGATATTGGTATGCTAATAATTACAATGTGTTGTTATCCTTTACTCTTACATCTCTTTGTGAAAATTTTCTTGTTATGATCCATATAGATTGCATTGACAGGATGGTGAATTCCATAGGCATGTCGTAGAAGATTTCTCCCTCACTCAAGCACATAGTGAATATATTTGATGAAAGTAGTCAAAGGTCACCAATTATGTTTACTTCATTTGATAGTATAAATGAAGAATTTCATGAAACTTACAACATCAATGATAATGCTGAGTTGGATGATACTGGAATTGAAGATTTTGCAACATGGGGTTTCGAGAATGAAGATACGAATGGGGAAGACCCTATTTCTGGAGGTGATTATGAGGTTTTCTTTCAAACCTTCTTAACTTATGTCATTTGGGTTAAATGTTTAAAAGATTATAAAAATAAAGTATTTGGTTGATTATTTGAATGAATTAATTCATGGTGGGAAATATTTGTATTATTTTCAAATAACCTTTCATCAAACAAGGCCTAGAATTATGTAATATCCTTTTGTCCTAGCATTGAAAAAGAGTAAAGGATGATTCTTTACAATAATTCTGGTTGAATCTTGCAGGAGAATTAATCATCTATTTTTCAACCCCTATTGTGGAAGATAGAATAGAGAATATGAGGAATATTTGTTTCTGAGTTTGGGGCTTAATTTAAAACACAATGTACGGGTGTGTCCTGATCATTGGAAGTATCAGAAAGTAGGTAGGCCTTATAAGCTTATGGAAGGAATATTACAATTACAGTTCTCAATTTCTTTCCTATTTCAAATAATTCATATGTTTATTATTATTTTTATTCTTCTAGGTTTGTAGGTTTAACTGAAGCATCCAATGAAGATGTTCATAGTGATGTAGAGGACAATAACACACTTATTCCTCAGCCTCGTTAGGTTGGTTAAAAAGTATCTGATTGTTTCATTATTTTAAATAATACAAATCATAGGATCTGTAAAATGCTATTCCAGAGATTGTCATATAGTTGCTTACCAATAAAAGGTCAGAAATAAAGAAAACTATAGATTTGGAGCTCCTATTGTTGTTATATGACTATCCCTTTATATAGTACTTCCTTTGAACATAAAAATAGAGTTAGTTATATTACTTGTATAATAGAATTCTATAGCTTTGGTTGTTCATAGAATCACTCACTTTCTGTTAGGAAACATCTTTTAATTTTTTTGGTACAAACATGTTACGTGGACAATGATGTGAGGTGGGATTTAATTGATTGTATCTTGTATTTGTAAAGGGTGAGGGTTTATCTTATTGGCTCTATATTTATCTTCATTCTTTTCTTTTGTATCTGATTGACGAGTCTATTTGAAAATGAGTGTTTTGTTACATAGACTCTCTCAGAAATGATTTTTTTTCGGAATATGATCTAAATGAAGTGTATACCATTGTAAATATTTCTTTGTAAATATTTCTTTTGATGATCATATGTTAAGTTGTAATAGTTTAAGTGTATTTACTAATTAACTATTGTGAATTCAACATGTAAATAAGATTGAAGTCAACTATTGTGAATTCAACATGTAAATAAGATTGAAGTCAGTTATGACAAAACATCTAAACATGTGGATGTTCAGGCATTAAAAGAAATTGTTTGGAACCACTTACAAGTATACAAGGAATCAATCAGATCTAAATAGTCTTCATATCTAAATCTGACTAGTTGTTTTTTGTTTTGGATGATTTTATGAACAATAATTATAGGATGAACAACAATTACCTCTTCTTCCTCTGTCGTAGAATTACAGTATTATTCGATTAATAATTACAGTATCATTCAATCATTTGAACTAACCATATAATGATTGGAGATGTTTTTCCAAAGAATTGAAACACCATCTAAAAAGATTGGTCAAGTAAATTATTTACCATTCATAATATTTAATGTTTTTATATGGTTTTGCTTCTTTTAGGTTATCTTGTATGTTCATGCTATATGGTGTCATCCTACCGGAACTGTTCACATAGAAATACCCTGAACGGTGCCGATATATACTTAGAAAATTTGAGTTCCTACATTGAATTAGGACTTGAGTGTATTGGTATTTTGTTTATGTGCATTTTTTATTTTTTGTATGCGAGTGTATTAGTATTTTTTTTCTTTTGAGTTTTTCTTTTGTTGTGAATATTTATAACACACCATATTAGAACTTGAACATGTATGTTTTTATGGATTTTATCGTTTCTTCGGCTAATTTCGACAAGAAAATGGATTAATAAAATTTGCCCCATCTTTTAGAAAAATAATCTTACAAAACTCACACTGGAATTTGGAACTAAAGTAGTAATTTTATATGCAAACATAAAGCAATATAAAACAAAAAGATGGTTATTTAGTCTCATTTTGTTTTGGGAGTTTTGATGATTAATTTTTTGTGTTAGACATGTAAATGAAGGGAAATTTGGATTAGTAAATGACAAAGTCAATCCGAAAAATTTGTGATTTCTAGTTACTATGGTCTTCTTATCAAGTTTATTTTATACAAATTCTTAGAGATGCTTAGATATTGAGTTACGTTGATTATTTTGAAATTGGATAAAAGATGTATATACATAGGTACAAAAATCAATATATAACCAGAAGGCAATAACAACACAAATTATAACACAAGGAGAGGGTGGTCCTAGGAAACTATGAATGGAAACCCTCATTTATCATCTTAATTAGATGATGTATGGCAGACCCTAGTAAGCCAATGGAAAAAAGAAGGCAATAACACTACAACTTATAACATAAGAAGATGGTGGTCCTAGGAAAGTATAACAATTTAACACAAAAAATGGAAAACTCATTAGCCTCATTTAACATTTTTTATGTATGGCAGACCCAGTAAGCCATTAGAAACAAGAAGGCGATAACAATAAAACTTATAACATAAGGAGATGATGGTCCTAGAAAAGTATGTGCTTTTAACAAAAAGAAATGGAAGAACTCAGTAAGCTTCACTTTCATCCAAGAAGATGATGTATGGCAGACCCAAATCAGCCAATAAAAGTCAATTTCATCATCATTTTTCCATATAAATGCACCCGAGAATTGAACACGGGTCTGTACCGTGACAGGATACTATTATACCATTAGACCACTGGTCCTTGTTGATACAACCAATATATTTAAGTCATACATTTAATATTATCTTATTAGATTTTGTTAACATTGTAATTTTTGGGTCAATCTCTTCCTACATCATAGATTTAATAGAAACAGTCAAATCTCTACATAATAGATTTTATTAACATTGAAGATGATTTATTATTAGAAGTTCTCATTCTTCTTCCAACACTATTTTAGTAAATTATTGTATATACTGGTTTATAACACTAAAATGTTTTCTTAAATAAGACTTTTTTTTAATAAACAACATAATATCATTAAATAAAAATACCCATATAGGGTAAAAAAGTACAAAAGTTTAGGATTCAGATAGAACAAGTATTTGCCAAAAATGAATGACCAACAAGATAAAAAATAGAAAAAACAACCGGTATGAGAACAAAAGTAAATGACACAAATAATGAAGCTTAGAACGGCTTGAAATCAGAAGTAATGGTGATTTTTCATATGCAATGCTCCATCTTTAACAAATCAACCAATTTTTTCCACAAGTCAGAATTTGCCTCCACGTTTGAATGAGTGAGTTTCCATCAAAGATAATTTCATTCCAAAAAAATTCCACATCATTTCGAACTCTTGAAAATGTTTGCGGTTCCTCTCCATCCAAATATTATAAACAATGTTTACAAAGAAACATTTGAAGACATTTGAACTAAAGTTATTGCTCTTTGTCTTGATGATTGTCATTTCTTGATATCAAATTTCTTCACATTGAGGGACTCAAATGACGATTCAAGTGTTGATGAAGGCGATACCTGCAAATGCATTCACCCTTAGTTTTGAAATCATCATTTTGTAAAATAATAATTATTACTGAATACAAACTTTCTAGTCTGACTCTTTATTAGAATTATTGGAGAATAAGATTAGGAGAATTTATTGGAGAAAACCTACACCCATATGGATAAATGATTGTATCGTTAACTAATGTGGGCATTTTAAAACTATTCGTTCAAAATATAATCCTTCTGTTAAATAATCAACCTTTATATAAACCCTGGTAACATTATATGGAAAAACATAATCTACTAATGGTGCGACAACAACTGTCCATCTGATCCAACAGACACAAGTTATATTTATCCATTGGTTAAAAACTAACTTTTTTAACAATACTATGTAACCCTAGTTATGTTATAGGCCTTTCCATTGATATAATATAAGCATAATGACAAAACATAATATATTAATAGTGCGACAACAACTGTCCATCTGATCCAACAGACACAAGTTATATTTATCCATTGGTTAAAAACTAACTTTTTTAACAATACTATGTAACCCCAATTATGTTATAGGCCTTTCCATTGATATAATATAAGCATCAATGGTAGGATAGTTTCCAAACATTCTATTCACTTTGGTGACTAGTACTCGTTTTTTGTACCCTGTATAAAAATGATTTTATAAGTTTATACATATCAAACAAAAAAAATACTCAATAAAGATAAGAACGTACATTGACAGGTGATAGAAAATTAAAGGAATCCAATTAGGAAAAATTAAAGGAATTCAATTAGAAAAAACCAAAGAAGCCTTGACCGGGCATAGAGGAGCGAATGAAAAAGGGACGAAGACCCTACTAACTAGGAGCTACAACATGTCTTTTATTTTTCCATCTTAATAAGTTAATTAGTTTGAGAAAAAAAAATCAACAAATGTCATTATGTGCAAACCGTTAAAGTACACATCAAAAAACTACATTATTTTCCCTCCGGTCGCCGGCGTACGCTTCGGAGAGGAAAAAGGGTAAAAAAAATTTGGACCATTCTTGCGTGTCATTTTTGCGCAGGGGCCATGCTAATCTTCTCTGTATCGTTCAAATTTTATCGAATGTCCCTGAAGAGACATAACCATCTCTCTCATTCTTAAAAAGACTTCATTCTTAAGTTAGAGGAGCGATGTGGGATCAATTTTAGAAAATGAATGGACAACTGCTATTTTTTGTGATCGACTGTTAGAGTGTTTTTCGAGGAACGCATGTGTTCTTTATAGAGAATGAGGGTCTTTCAAAGTATTCCCTTGATTTATAGGGTTTTTTCTTTTGAGGGAATATTGATTTTATGAGAGAAAAAGAATGGGGAGCTACCCATTATGTCATGTTGATAAGGTGTCCAAGGGCCGAGCTAGGATTTAAAATCTAGTCAGGATAAGTTATTTCCATAAAATTTACCCGGCTAGAATGATAATAATATGAAAAAAAAAGTATACGTAGTTTACGGTCGTTAGGTCCCTTCATCGACCGGAGAACTCAATAGCGACGATATTTCTCCCCGTCGTTATTTCCATTCGCATGCAAACTGTTTTGAGTTACCCGAGCTGTACATAGACATTCATCATAATGACTATAACATAAGTTTATTAAATATCAAATGCGAGTCATATACCTTGTTTGAAAGTACGAGTTATAACCACCATCATAGTAATAACTTCAATTCAAATTAAAGTGTTTTTAGTGAAAATCAAATGTTAAAAATAAAACTCTTTTTATTGGAGCTATACTAATAAATCATTGTAATAGTTTGTTATTAACATTTGATAAAATAATATATAGTTAAAAGTATCAAATTCTTGAAAGTATTATTGAATTATCCTATTCTTTAAATAAAAGAAGAAAAAACACCATTAGCCTTAATAATGACAAAAAAGTGTGTTGTCCCACATTGTTAGATGAAGTGAAAATAGGGATTTGATATTATTATAAGAGGGGAGTTGGTGATTACAAAAAATTATGAAGCCAAGCACTAAACACAAAGCGAACTATTCTTTCGCATTTTACTAAAGAATACCGTGTGTTCTTTGCAATACGTGGCATACGCCTATTTTTGTTAGGTCCTCTAATCGGAGGCACCCTACAATTGAGTTTAAACTTTGAATTTTTCTTATCTACGAAAATTTAATTCATATTATTTATTAATGTATTATTTGAATTATACTTAAAAGAAAGTTGTAATAAATAAAAGTATTTCACTCTTTATTTGACAACATACTCCCTAATTGTTTTGTGCATGACTAGGGACCTTATCTTCTCATGCACCTGTTCTCACGAAGACTCAATCATTTAGTTTAGAGAAGTGTGATCCACAATGGTGGATAATTTGGTTAGAGAGAAATCGTAGATATTTCAACAATCTTAAATGACCGTTGCGGATCCAACACAATGCTATCATTTTAACATTATATGATGTTCGATGTGGGAAGCCGATAGATTCAGTTGGAGAGCTCATTTCCTTTTTGGAAGATCTCCGCACATGTTAATTTTGTAATATTTGTGTGATTTTTTTTTATAAATTTAATGTTTTTGTCGTTATGTGTAAACGACTATCCATTCATAATATTATTGCATGAATCATTTAAAAAAAGCATCATAGAGTTTTATTTCAGGGGTGGGAAAGTTTAAAAGCGAGAGAGCTTGGATATCAATCCTCCATTAAAGCTTCAACCAACATTTAAAATTTCAAAAAAATAAAATTCTTCATTTTTATAAATTAAAATATGAATTCTTTGAAAAGCTTACTCATATTTTTGCAATCTTTACAGGTTCCTACCCTTTCTTATTCACAACTCACAAGTGCGTTTGAATTTCTCTAAAATTCATTATTTTTTTATATCTCAAAATGACGAACCCAGACGCATGCCTTAAGAATATATGAGTACAATAATTAAATCTAGTTTAGGAAATAAGCTAGAGCCTTAGACATGTGGATATGATTTGAATAAATTATCAAATAAAAGTATAAAAATCATATTTTCAAAAAATGACAAAACGTTTGTAGTAGAGATCATTCATTTCGGTGGGCACTTGAGACATAATATTGATGACTTTTCTCACGTGTAACCAAACACCGGACCAAATCGAAATTTCTAAGTCGTGTTTGACTTAAAAAAAAATATTTTTCCTGCCTAATTTCTCGATGAGTAAATTAAGTAACAACTTTAAAAGAGTCAAAGCTAGTATAATTTTGTTTAAGTCCTATTTGTGGTTTATCATCACACACTTAGGCAAATTCGAGAGAGTCATTTCCTCGTCTCGTTTTACGAGATTCAATTAAATGTAGGCCACAAGACTTAGCAAAACATTGACAAATTAAAATTTAATTATAGTCGCACTCACTATTTTGGTTCTTATCTCATTCGAGATTCGAGAGAAAAGTGAGTTCTAGGGCGTAAATTATCGAGTCTGGACGTTTCGAAAAATGTCGATAAAAAGACATTAGAGTACCAAAGGCTAATGTGCTAATATAAGAACTGGAAATAGTTCGGGACAATGTGCTCTAATTTTTTCCCAATAATTGAATACTTTTGAGAGAAACCAAACAAGGCCAGATGAATCACTAGGAGTGATAATCTTAAAAAATTATTGTTAAAAAGAGTAGGGTATTAATAATATTTTTTTTAACTTTTTTCTCATTAACAAAGTGAAGTTTTTAAAAAACTTACAAATTAATTTAGAATGTTCAATCAATCATTATATGTACTCATTTTAAACTATCACAATAGATTATCCTTCCGTGAGGGGAAATGAAATTTGAGGAAATGACCTCACTAATAGGGTGAATAGCGGATAGTGTGAGTGCATAATTTAAATAGCGTTGTTGACCCTCTTTTTTTAATGACAATTATACCCTTGCGTAACGCAACTCCAGTTGCGTGACGCAACCGATTTTTTTTTATTTTTTTTTCTATTTTTTTTTCGTCTCGCGATTGCGTGACGCAACTGGGGTATTTTCGTTCAAAAAAATTCATAATTAAAATTTTTTGAAAAATAAAAAAATAAAATAACTGAGGTTGCGTGACGCAACGGGGGCATTTTCGTCTAAAAACAATAAAAGGGGTCACCAACGCTTTTTTTTTAATTCTGCACTTTCCGCATTTAAGACATTATTGAGGGTCATCTCCTCAAATTCCCCCCTTGAGGAGAGATTTATGTTTTATTTCGATTTATTTTTGAATTCATTTGTTTATTTTATTTTATTTTATTACAAAATATAAATTTTGATTAGAAAAATGCATTAGCTTCTTTTGAATATGCTACTTTTTATATATTTTTATTATCCTAATTATTTGTTTTATAATATTATGTTAAACATTATGAATCTATGATTAATTATAAAAGTTCATAAAAAAACATTAATCTATCCAAAATAAAAAAAAAAATTTGATTTTCAATATTAACCGTTAATTTATAGTTTAGTTGTTACATACACAATTATATCTCTTTACACACTTAAAGTATTCTCTTGAATATGATTATTAAAACAAAGCTATATATAATGTGCTCTATATAAGAGAACACAATTAATATGGTTTGAATCAAGAAATTCAAGAATAAAGACATTCACACCTCAGAAAGAGAATTTCTCTTATTTATTAGTTTTACTGCCAAGAAATTTCATTTAGCTGGAGCGGAGAAACAACAAACAAGACTATATATTATTTGTAAGTGAAGATCAAATCTCATTGAAAGATAAAGACAAACATACATCAATTATAAAATATAAATTCATTCATATTTGTATTTTCTATCCCAAATCAAGTCAACCACAGGGAAAAGGAAATTAACCCACTGTTCAACCTTAATTTGACATGTAGAATAATTCTCACATGTCAAAATCAAAAACATCATCAACAACAATGAAACAACCTATAATAGTTTTGGCCATCCATCTGTAATCACTCAAGTACACTGTCAGGAACAAACAATCATAAGAAACAACAAACAGTTCATAATCTTTTCAATTGGGGGATGGAATGTAAGTTAAGATATCACTTTATGTTTCCCAGCTTCAGCTTCTTCTTGTTCTTGCTGCTGTTGAAGGATAAGGCCATCTTGGGTGGCGGCAGGGTCCAGATCCCAACAGCATTCTGGCAGATCATCAGTCCTTTCTCCACCTCTAATTCGCCAAGAAGGAACACGATGTGAGAATCTCAACTTTTCCTTCTTCAAAACCCAACTAATGGAACCCTTATCTGGGTTCCTCCCATACACAGTCCTGTAACCATCTACTTTCACCAGTGGACTCATGCAAACCCCATCTTCTTCATCATAATCCATCATAACTTCCACCATCTCATATTGATGCCTAACTTCAAAGGGGGTCTCCCTGTTCCATTCCGATGACCAGTTCTTGTATATGGCCCATATATCCCCGCCCCTAGGATAAATTCTAAGGCATCCTCCTCGTTTTATTTTTTCTCTGCTCAATACATGAGAAAAGATGTTCTAAATTTTCCACAATATTTCGTAAAGCCAGATTTTATCCAATTCACTGACCCGAACTCCGCGTCAGTTTTGGAGTTCATGTAACTAATTGCAGTTTTAAACGGTGAGACTGAAATCAGACAGTACAGACGTGGCATAGCATCTTTTTCATCATAGAGCGCCCATATCTGCTTCGCCTTGAAGCATTGCTCAGCCCTATCATTGTCAAAATTGTGAAAATCAGAGATAGGAACCTTCATGCGCATTGATGCCCTCCTCCTCACCACTGATTGAAGTCCAACTGTGCCAGAAATTGCGGCAGTACTAGGCTTGTTAGACACCACCACCTCTCCTACTGATTTTCCTGCTGCTGCTGCTTCTTTCTGAGGTAAATTTGCTAGGTTTTTCTTCAGTGCAGCTACTTCAGCATCAGCTTTCCTTATCTCTGGCAACTTCTTTCTTAATTCAGACAATGCCCTATTAATTAATAACTTTTTTGAGTCAAAAATTGACATTGATGGTCCCATATCTGATAGATTATTTAAGACGTTTCTACGCATGTGTCATCAAGACTCTTTCTCCTTGAGGGCTTGCCCAGTTTGGAAGGCTCGTGAAGAGATCTCGTGTTTTTATTGCCATTTCCTATAGGGTGTGCCTCGAGAGGGATGGTTATATTTGTATCAACAACCTCCCCTGAAGATCCAGAATACGATTTCCGCTTAGATTTAGATACAGCGACTCCATTTGTGGTTGGGATATTTATAATAGTCCCAAGTTGATTTGCATAGCAGTTTTCAGGAGCAGAAAAATGTTGACAATCAAGAAAAGGATACGAGCCATCTGGAGGTCCTATCCCTTCGTTAATTGCCATGAAAACACCACGACAATTCTTGCAGGATAGTTTTTTTTTCACGTACTTCAGGAGATACTTATACCGAACGTTACAAGTAGTGCATTTTTTCCAAAAGGATTCACCCCTTTCATAGAAAAAAAAGACTTTATTAATTGTCATCAACAAAGTAAATATTTAGAATAATTTCATTAAAAGAAAGAAATGATTTAGAATAAGGCCTTGTATGTTTATGGGTTATTTGGATAACCAATTGACAGGGCCACTCGGGGTACCCTAGGCCGACCTTGTTTGGGAGTATCGTAAGAAAATATATGATAAATGAAAGACAACAAAAACAAGATAGACCAAAATAGGGGCAAAACCCTTTGACCTTGTATTTCTCCAGATATCGTACAAGGTTCGTTCACTTAGGTCGGACAATATATTCCATGCTTCCGAGAGAAGGTTAAATGCCCCCATCTCCCCCAACAGTTTTGTTGCAATAAGGGTTAAGCAGACGATAAATCTCCGTAAACTGTCTGATGAGCCTAGCCATAACGACATATGGTTTTAGACCAAAAATTGCATAGAAATCAGTTTCCCCTTTGAATTTTCTCTCAGATGCAGCATAGACATCAAATGTAGCTTTCATTTCTTTTATACCCTCCAAGCTTGGACAAAGAATTTGAGCTCTCAAAGCATAGCTACTTGCACCATTGTAGTCTTTCTCAACAAATCTTTTCTCAGCCTCCTCCCTTTCTGTCCTGCGAACCGACACAATTTTCCTACACCGGAGTGAGTGTCAGCTTCTTTTTTCCTTCATTTGTTTCTCAATTCATGTCAAAATGCAATTCATGAACCAATTTCGAGCTTCAGCTACAGATAGGCCATTGATTTGATTTAGATTGAAATTCATATAACTTTAATATAGGAAGACGTGATACTTATATATCTAATTAGTTTTCATCGAACTACTGTAGGTTTATTAGCTTAGTTTTGCGTATCTGCTGTGGCCTCAGTGTGCAATTCGGATGTTTCATTTTATTTCAAAAGTTTTAATCTGAGTATTGGATTTACAATTTTGTGGATGCTAATCTGAGTATTGGATTTACAATTTTGTGGTTCTTGTTTGATCTATGGAAATTAACGAAGAGGTGGCTCCCAGGGCGAAAGAGAAGGAGGTTCATATGACAGAAGGGGAGGCGGCTAGACTAGGGCGGAAAAGGAGGAGGCTCCTATGGTTGTAGAGGAGGCTGCTAGGGAGGTAGAGGTGGCTCCTATGGCGGAAGAGGAGGCTGCTAGGGAGGTAGAGGTAGCACCTATGGCAGAAGAGGAGTCTCCTACAGAAATTAAGGAAATTAAGGAAGAGGTGGCTACCAGGGTGATAGAGGAAAAGGCTACAATGGAAGTAGAGGAGGAGGTTTGCAGGGCAGAAAGGGAGGAGGCTCCTATGGCGGTAAAGGAGGTTCGCAGGACAGAAATTGAGGAGGTTGAGAAAAGATTTGTTGAGAAAGACTACAATGGCACAAGTAGCTATGATTTGAGAGCTCAAATACTTTGTCAAAATTTGGAGGGTATAAAAGAAATGAAAGCTACATTTGATGTCTATGTTGCATCTGAGACAACATTCAAAGGGGAAACTGAATTCGCAATTTTTGGTCTAAAACTATTTACTGTTAAGGCTAGGCTCATCAAACAGTATACGAAGATGTGTTGTCTATTTAACCCTTATCCCAACAAAACTGTTGGGACAGATGGGGGCATTTAAGCCTCTATCGGAAGCATGGAATATATTGTCTGATCTCAGTGAACGAACCGAGAAGGAGGAGAAGGAGAGGTGGTGGTTTCTAACCAGCCTAGCACTGCCACAATTTCTGGCACAATGAAGCTTCAATCAGTGGTGAGGAGGAGGACATCAATGCGACATGACGGTTCCTGACTCTGATTTTCACAACTTTGACAATGAAAGGTCTGAGAAATGCTTCAAGGCAAAGCAGATATGGGCAATCTACGACGAAGAAGATGGTATGCCACGTCTGTACTGTCTGATTCGTCAAGTGATTTCAGTCTCACCTTTTAAAATTGCAATCAATTACATGAACTCTAAAACTGTTTCGGAGTTTGGGTCGGTGAATTGGATAGAATCTGGCTTCACGAAATCTTGTGGAAATTTTAGGACATCAAACATTGATGTGGTTGAAGAAGTGAACATCTTTTCTCATGTACTGAGCAGAGAAAAAACAACACGGGGAGGATGCCTTAGAATTTATCCTAGGAGCGGAGATAAGGGTTCCATTTGTAGGGTTTTGAAGAAGGAAATGTTGTGATTCTCACATTGTGTTCCTTGATGGCGAATTAGAGGTGCAGAGAAGACTGATGATCTGCCAGAATGATGTTGGGATCTTGACCCAGCTGCAACCCAAGATGGCCTTATTCTTCAAAAGCAGCAAGAAGAATAAGAAGTAAACTGTTTGTTTTTTCTTATGATTGTTCCTGAGTGTACTTGAGAGATTTACAGATGGATAACCAAAACTATTATAGGTTGGTTGTTTCTTTATTTGAAAACTGTTGATTATTTGTTGTTTTGAGATCAAAGTTTGAAATTAAGCTGCTCTTGAATTATCAATAACCATACCCGGTCCAGGATCTGACTTTCTTCTTGCTGGATTGATTGTCTTATTTTGTTATAAAATAAATAAATAAAATATTTTAATTATAATTTATTAATAATTTTTGGGATAAAGAAATTTGAGTAGATGGTGATTTTAGAAAATAGATACACACTCAGTGTTTAAAACATACTAAAAAAATATGTGTTTAATGTCGACCAATTTTTCGGTGACCGATAATAACGGAATATTATTACATCACAATATGATGGGCAACTCTAAGTCAAATATTAGATCTCTCAATTGTGGTTGTCTTAGTACAAGATTACACTAAAAAAAATAAGATTTAAAAAAATGCTCTTTTCAACTTTAAAAAGTATTAAAATAAGTGTTTATGAACTAACGTAGTATTACACAAATCAAATATTTTATTCTTAAGTTGCAAATTTTATAATTTATGTTGTCACTCTTTTATAGATATATTTATAAATAGAAGTATTTTGTTTCAACTTTCAATATATATTATTGAATAATATTATTAATATTATAATACATATTAAACATTATTTGTATTGCAGATTTTATTTATGATATTGTATTTTATAATTTATTTTATAATAATCATTATAAATATGCTTAATTTTTAAAGTGTCCGGATTGTCGAGTCAAGAACTGTGGTTAATTTGAATATTTATTTGAGAGTAAATGGATACTTGAGTCGGATTGTGGGTGGACTCGCACATAAACTTAAAATGGTTAAAATAAAATTAAAAATGTTATTTGTATGTTTTGAACTTGCAACCTAACCAAATAAGTACA